>NC_138966.1:3995000-4007500 GCF_055761805.1 Camellia sinensis
ACGGCGTCGCCCAACATGCAATGCCACGGCCTCGGCCCGCATGCCTTGCTACGGCGTCGCCCAACATGCCATGCCAGGGCCTCGGCCCGCATGCCGTGCCACGGCCTCGGCCCGCATGACATGCCACGGCCTCGGCCCGCATGCCATGCCATGCCACGGCCCGCATGTCTTGCCACGGCGTTGCCAAACATGCCATGCCACGGCCTCGGCCCGCATGCCATGCCACGGCGTCGCCCAACATGCCATGCCACGGCCACGGCCCGCATGCCATGCCACGGCCTCGGCCCGCATGCCTTGCTACGGCGTTGCCCAACATGCCATGCCACGGCCTCGGCCCGCATGCCATGCCACGGCCTCGGCCCGCATGACATGCCACGGCCTCGGCCCGCATGACATGCCACGGCCTCGGCCCGCATGCCATGCCACGGCCTCGGCCCGCATGCCATGCCACGGCCTCGGCCCGCATGCCATGCCACGGCCTCGGCCCGCATGCCTTGCCACGGCGTTGCCCAACATGCCACGCCACGGCCTCGGCCCGCATGCCATGCCATGCCACGGCCCGCATGTCTTTGCCACGGCGTTGCCAAACATGCCATGCCACGGCCTCGACCAGCATGCCATGCCACGGCGTCGCCCAACATGCCATGCCACGGCCACGGCCCGCATGCCATGCCACGGCCTCGGCCCGCATGCCTTGCTACGGCGTTGCCCAACATGCCATGCCACGGCCTCGGCCCGCATGCCATGCCACGGCCTCGGCCCGCATGACATGCCACGGCCTCGGCCCGCATGACATGCCACGGCCTCGGCCCGCATGCCATGCCACGGCCTCGGCCCGCATGCCATGCCACGGCCTCGGCCCGCATGCCATGCCACGGCCTCGGCCCGCATGCCTTGCCACGGCGTTGCCCAACATGCCACGCCACGGCCTCGGCCCGCATGCCATGCCATGCCACGGCCCGCATGTCTTTGCCACGGCGTTGCCAAACATGCCATGCCACGGCCTCGACCAGCATGCCATGCCACGGCGTCGCCCAACATGCCATGCCACGGCCACGGCCCGCATGCCATGCCACGGCCTCGGCCCGCATGCCTTGCTACGGCGTTGCCCAACATGCCATGCCACGGCCTCGGCCCGCATGCCTTGCCACCGCGTTGCCCAGCATGCCATGCCACCGCGTTGCCCGTCGTTCCATGCCTTAGCCTTGGCCAACATGTCGAGCCACGGCCTCGGCCCGCATGCCATGCTACGGCGTCGCCCAACATGCCATGCCACGGCCTCGGCCCGCATGCCTTGCTACGGCGTCGCCCAACATGCCATGCCACGGCCTCGGCCCGCATGCCATGCCACGGCCTCGGCCCGCATGCCATGCCACGGCCTCGGCCCGCATGCCATGCCACGGCCTCGGCCCGCATGCCATGCCACGGCCTCGGCCCGCATGCCCTGCCACGGCGTTGCCCAACATGCCATGCCACGTCCTCGGCCCGCATGCCATGACATGCCACGGCCCGCATGTGTTGCCACGGCGTTGCCAAACATGCCATGCCACGGCCTCGGCCCGCATGCCATGCCACGGCGTCGCCCAACATGCCATGCCACGGCCACGGCCCGCATGCCATGCCACGGCCTCGGCCCGCATGCCTTGCTACGGCGTTGCCCAACATGCCATGCCACGGCCTCGGCCCGCATGCCTTGCCACGGCGTTGCCCAACATGCCATGCCACGGCCTCGGCCCGCATGCCATGCCATGCCACGGCCCGCATGTCTTGCCAAGGCGTTGCCAAACATGCCTTGCCACGGCCTCGGCCCGCATGCCATGCCACGGCGTCGCCCAACATGCCATGCCACGGCCTCGGCCCGCATGCCATGCCATGCCACGGCCCGCATGTCTTGCCACGGCGTTGCCAAACATGCCATGCCACGGCCTCGGCCTGCATGCCATGCCACGGCGTCGCCCAACATGCCATTCCCCGGCCACGGCCCGCATGCCATGCCACGGCCTCGGCCCGCATGCATTGCTACGGCGTTGCCCAACATGCCATGCCACGGCCTCGGCCCGCATGCCTTGCCACCGCGTTGCCCAGCATGCCATGCCACCGCGTTGCCCGGCGTGCCATGCCTTAGCCTTGGCCAACATGTCGAGCCACGGCCTCGGCCCGCATGCCTTGCTACGGCGTCGCCCAACATGCCATGCCACGGCCTCGCCCCGCATGCCATGCCACGGCCTCGCCCCGCATGCCATGCCACGGCCTCGCCCCGCATGACATGCCACGGCCTCGGCCCGCATGCCTTGCCACGGCGTTGCCCAACATGCCACGCCACGGCCTCGGCCCGCATGCCATGCCATGCCACGGCCCGCATGTCATGCCACGGCGTTGCCAAACATGCCATGCCACGGCCCCGGCCCGCATGCCTTGCTACGGCGTCGTCCAACATGCCATGCCACGGCCTCGGCCCGCATGCCATGCCACGGCCTCGGCCCGCATGCCATGCCACGGCCTCGGCCCGCATGCCATGCCACGGCCTCGGCCCGCATGCCATGCCACGGCCTCGGCCCGCATGACATGCCACGGCCTCGGCCCGCATGCCATGCCACGGCCTCGGCCCGCATGCCTTGCCACGGCGTTGCCCAACATGCCATGCCACGGCCCGCATGTCTTGCCACGGCGTTGCCAAACATGCCATGCCACGGCCTCGGCCCGCATGCCATGCCACGGCGTCGCCCAACATGCCATGCCGCAGCCACGGCCCGCATGCCATGCCACGGCCTCGGCCCGCATGCCTTGCCACGGCGTTGCCCAACATGGCATGCCACGGCCTCGGCCCGCATGCCATGCCACGGCCTCGGCCCGCATGTCTTGCCACGGCGTTGCCAAACATGCCATGCCACGGCCTCGGCCCGCATGCCATGCCACGGCGTCGCCCAACATGCCATGCCACGGCCACGGCCACGGCCCGCATGCCATGCCACGGCCTCGGCCCGCATGCCTTGCTACGGCGTTGCCCGACATGCCATGCCACGGCCTCGGCCCGCATGCCTTGCCACCGCGTTGCCCAGCATGCCATGCCACCGCGTTGCCCGGCGTGCCATGCCTTAGCCTTGGCCAACATGTCGAGCCACGGCCTCGGCCCGCATGCCTTGCTACGGCGTCGCCCAACATGCCATGCCACGGCCTCGGCCCGCATGCCATGCCACGGCCTCGGCCCGCATGCCTTGGTACGGCGTCGCCCAACATGCCATGCCACGGCCTCGACCCGCATTACATGCCACGGCCTCGGCCCGCATTACATGGCACGGCCTCGGCCCGCATGACATGCCACGGCCTCGGCCCGCATGCCATGCCACGGCCTCGGCCCGCATGCCATGCCATGCCACGGCCCGCATGTCTTGCCACGGCGTTGCCAAACATGCCATGCCACGGCCTCGGCCCGCATGCCATGACACGGCGTCGCCCAACATGCCATGCCACGGCCACGGCCCGCATGCCATGCCACGGCCTCGGCCCGCATGCCTTGCTACGGCGTTGCCCAACATGCCATGCCACGGCCTCGGCCCGCATGCCTTGCCACCGCGTTGCCCAGCATGCCATGCCACCGCGTTGACCGGCGTGCCATGCCTTAGCCTTGGCCAACATGTCGAGCCACGGCCTGGGCCAAACTTGCCATGACACGGCCTCGGCCCGCATGCCATGCCACGGCCTCGGCCCGCATGACATGCCACGGCCTCGGCCCGCATGCCTTGCTACGGCGTCGCCCAACATTCCATGCCACGGCCTCGGCCCGCATGCCAAGCCACGGCCTCGGCCCGCATGACATGCCACGGCCTCGGCCCGCATGCCTTGCCACGACGTCGCCCAACTTGCCATGCCACGGCCTCGGCCCGCATGCCATGCCACGGCCTCGGCTCGCATGACATGCCACGGCCTCGGCCCGCATGCCTTGCTACGGCGTCGCCCAACATGCCATGCCACGGCCTCGGCCCGCATGACATGCCACGGCCTCGGACCGCATGCCTTGCTACGGCGTCGCCCAACATGCCATGCCACGGCCCCGGCCCGCATGCCTTGCCACCGCGTTGCCCGGCATGCCATGCCACCGCGTTGCCCGGCGTGCCATGCCTTAGCCTTGGCCAACATGTCGTGCCACGGCCTCGGCCCGCATGCCATGCCATGCCACGGCCCGCATGTCTTGCCACGGCGTTGCAAACATGCCATGCCACGGCCTCGGCCCGCATGCCTTGCTACGGCGTCGCCCAACATGCCATGCCACGGCCTCGGTCAGCATGCCATGCCATGGCACCGCCTTGTCCAGCACGCCGTGCCGCAGCGTTGGCCAGCATGCCTTGGCCGGCATGCCATGCCAATGCCTTGGGCCAACATGGCGTGCCACGGGCTGGGCCATGCCGGTCCGTTGCCCGGCATGCCACGGCCGTGGCGGCATGGCAAGCCACGGCCTCGGCCAGCATGCCATGCCCGGCCTCGCCCAGCATGCCATGGCACGGTCTTGGTCAGCATGCCATGCCATGGCACCGCCTTGTGCAACGTTGGCCAGCATGCCTTGGCCGGCATGCCATGCCAATGCCTTGGGCCAACATGGCGTGCCACGGGCTGGGCGAGCATGGCATGCCACGGGCTGGGCGAGCATGCCACGCCACGGCCTTGGCTAGCAGCAAGGCATGCCACGGCCTCGGCGAGCATGCCATGCCATGCCAAGGCCAAGGCCAAGGCCAAAGCCAAGGCCAAGGCCA
This sequence comes from Camellia sinensis, assembly GCF_055761805.1. Lineage (NCBI taxonomy): Eukaryota > Viridiplantae > Streptophyta > Magnoliopsida > Ericales > Theaceae > Camellia > Camellia sinensis. The sequence continues at coordinate 3,999,749 of NC_138966.1, forward strand.
AGGCCAAGGCAGTGGGCAAGGCCAAGTCCCTGTGCAAGGCATGGCCAAGGCCAAGGCCATGGCATGCCACCGCCTCGATCGATCTTTTTGAACATGATTCTTTTATAATCTTACCCAAACCGTGCAACACAATTAAAAATGCACTACAATCAATTTTAAATGTCATTCCCTATTTTTTTGCAATTTTTCTGGAGCTTTTCGAATTTTTAAAGCCCTTATTTGGCATAAAAAAATCAAAATAAAATAAAAAAAATGAAAAAAATAATTTAATAATTTCTATAATTACTAGTGAATCATCCTTTAATTATGGGAATTTTTCCATAATTTTTTGACCATTTTTATTAATTTTTATTATTTTTTAAGTATTAATATCGAAATAAATTAAAATAAAATATTTTCGGTAAAAAAATATTTTTTTTAATTTTTTTTATGGTGTATTAAATTATTTCCTACAACTTTCATGTTGAAAGTTTTGGCAAAAAACCATTACTTTTTAAAAAAACCCCATTATGACTCCTCGAACATGCTTGATGTTTCCTCCTGCCAGACTGAAAAGGGCTTAACAGGCTATTATAAGGGGGGGGCACCTCCCTTGCCCAGGGCAAGGCAGTGGCAGGTACGCCCCATGTTGGGCGCGGCCTGGGCTGCGGCCTTGGGTTACATGCACTCCGGCTCGACCGCGGCCTGGGCTGCGGCCTGGGGCGGCTCGGCCGCGGCCTTGGGCGGCCTGGACCGCGGCCTTGGGCGGCCTTGCGCGGCCTGGGCGCGGCCTTGCGCGGCCTGGGCGCGGCCTTGGGCGGCCTGGCCGCGGCCTTGCGCGGCCTGGGCGCGGCCTTGGGCAGCATGGCGTGGCATCCGCGCGGGCGTGGGCGGCCTGGCATGCGCGCGGCATGGGCAGCACGGCATGGCATGCGCACGGCCTGGGCGGCCTGGCATGCAGCCGGCCTGGCATGCCCGCGGCGTGGGCAGCACGGCATGGCATGCGCACGGCCTGGGCGGCCTGGCATGCAGCCGGCCTGGCATGCCCGCGGCGTGGGCAGCACGGCATGGCATGCGCACGGCCTGGGCGGCCTGGCATGCAGCTGGCCTGGGCAGCACGGCATGGCATGCGCACGGCCTGGGCGGCCTGGCATGCAGCCGGCCAGGGCAGCCTGGCCTGGCATGCCCGCGGCGTGGGCAGCGTGGCCTGTGCGAATACCGCGCGCGTGGTCTTTTGACCACGGTGCGCGTGTTGCGCGCATGGTCGCGCACGCCTTTGCACGCCTTCGCACGCAACGCACGTCTAGTGATAAGAACCGCAGCCAAGGCAGCCCAGCCCCAAGGCCATGGCCAGCAGCATGGCATGCCACGGCCAAGGCAGGCCAGCCAAAGCCAGCAGCATGCCATGCCAAGGCCAAGGCCAGCAGCATGCCATGCCACGGCCAAGGCAGCCCAGCCAAAGCCAGCAGCATGCCATGCCAAGGCCAAGGCCAGCAGCATGCCATGCCACGGCCAAGGCAGCCCAGCCAAAGCCAGCAGCATGCCATGCCAAGGCCTAGGCCAGCAGCATGCCTTGCCACGGCCAAGGCAGGCCTGCCAAAGCCAGCAGCATGCCATGCCAAGGCCAAGGCCAGCAGCATGCCATGCCACGGCCAAGGCAGCCCAGCCAAAGCCAGCAGCATGCCATGCCAAGGCCTAGGCCAGCAGCATGCCATGCCACGGCCAAGGCAGCCCAGCCAAAGCCAGCAGCATGCCATGCCAAGGCCTAGGCCAGCAGCATGCCATGCCACGGCCAAGGCAGGCCTGCCAAAGCCAGCAGCATGCCATGCCATGCCAAGGCCAAGGCCAGCAGCATGCCATGCCACGGCCAAGGCAGCCCAGCCAAAGCCAGCAGCTTGCCATGCCAAGGCCAAGGCCAGCAGCATGCCATGCCACGGCCAAGGCAGCCCAGCCAAAGCCAGCAGCATGCCATGCCAAGGCCAAGGCCAGCAGCATGCCATGCCACGGCCAAGGCAGGCCTGCCAAAGCCAGCAGCATGCCATGCCAAGGCCAAGGCCAGCAGCATGCCATGCCACGGCCAAGGCAGCCCAGCCAAAGCCAGCAGCATGCCATGCCAAGGCCTAGGCCAGCAGCATGCCATGCCACGGCCAAGGCAGCCCAGCCAAAGCCAGCAGCATGCCATGCCAAGGCCAAGGCCAGCAGAATGCCATGCCACGGCCAAGGCAGGCCAGCCAAAGCCAGCAGCATGCCATGCCAAGGCCAAGGCCAGCAGCATGCCATGCCACGGCCAAGGCAGCCCAGGCAAAGCCAGCAGCATGCCATGCCAAGGCCTAGGCCAGCAGCATGCCATGCCACGGCCAAGGCAGGCCAGCCAAAGCCAGCAGCATGCCATGCCAAGGCCAAGGCCAGCAGCATGCCATGCCACGGCCAAGGCAGCCCAGCCAAAGCCAGCAGCATGCCAGGCCAAGGCCTTGGCCAGCAGCATGCCATGCCACGGCCAAGGCAGGCCTGCCAAAGCCAGCAGCATGCCATGCCAAGGCCAAGGCCAGCAGCATGCCATGCCACGGCCAAGGCAGCCCAGCCAAAGCCAGCAGCATGCCATGCCAAGGCCTAGGCCAGCAGCATGCCATGCCACGGCCAAGGCAGCCCAGCCAAAGCCAGCAGCATGCCATGCCAAGGCCAAGGCCAGCAGCATGCCATGCCACGGCCAAGGCAGCCCAGCCAAAGCCAGCAGCATGCCATGCCAAGGCCTAGGCCAGCAGCATGCCATGCCACGGCCAAGGCAGCCCAGCCAAAGCCAGCAGCTTGCCATGCCAAGGCCAAGGCCAGCAGCATGCCATGCCACGGCCAAGGCAGCCCAGCCAAAGCCAGCAGCATGCCATGCCAAGGCCAAGGCCAGCAGCATGCCATGCCAAGGCCAAGGCCAGCAGCATGCCATGCCACGGCCAAGGCAGCCCAGCCAAGGCCAGCAGCATGCCATGCCACGGCCAAGGCAGCCCAGCCAAAGCCAGCAGCTTGCCATGCCAAGGCCAAGGCCAGCAGCATGCCATGCCACGGCCAAGGCAGCCCAGCCAAAGCCAACAGCATGCCATGCCAAGGCCAAGGCCAGCAGCATGCCATGCCACGGCCAAGGCAGCCCAGCCAAAGCCAGCAGCATGCCATGCCAAGGCCAAGGCCAGCAGCATGCCATGCCACGGCCAAGGCAGCCCAGCCAAAGCCAGCAGCATGCCATGCCAAGGCCTAGGCCAGCAGCATGCCATGCCACGGCCAAGGCAGGCCTGCCAAAGCCAGCAGCATGCCATGCCAAGGCCAAGGCCAGCAGCATGCCATGCCACGGCCAAGGCAGCCCAGCCAAAGCCAGCAGCATGCCATGCCAAGGCCTAGGCCAGCAGCATGCCATGCCACGGCCAAGGCAGCCCAGCCAAAGCCAGCAGCATGCCATGCCAAGGCCAAGGCCAGCAGAATGCCATGCCACGGCCAAGGCAGGCCAGCCAAAGCCAGCAGCATGCCATGCCAAGGCCAAGGCCAGCAGCATGCCATGCCACGGCCAAGGCAGCCCAGGCAAAGCCAGCAGCATGCCATGCCAAGGCCTAGGCCAGCAGCATGCCATGCCACGGCCAAGGCAGGCCAGCCAAAGCCAGCAGCATGCCATGCCAAGGCCAAGGCCAGCAGCATGCCATGCCACGGCCAAGGCAGCCCAGCCAAAGCCAGCAGCATGCCAGGCCAAGGCCTTGGCCAGCAGCATGCCATGCCACGGCCAAGGCAGGCCTGCCAAAGCCAGCAGCATGCCATGCCAAGGCCAAGGCCAGCAGCATGCCATGCCACGGCCAAGGCAGCCCAGCCAAAGCCAGCAGCATGCCATGCCAAGGCCTAGGCCAGCAGCATGCCATGCCACGGCCAAGGCAGCCCAGCCAAAGCCAGCAGCATGCCATGCCAAGGCCAAGGCCAGCAGCATGCCATGCCACGGCCAAGGCAGCCCAGCCAAAGCCAGCAGCATGCCATGCCAAGGCCTAGGCCAGCAGCATGCCATGCCACGGCCAAGGCAGCCCAGCCAAAGCCAGCAGCATGCCATGCCAAGGCCAAGGCCAGCAGCATGCCATGCCACGGCCAAGGCAGCCCAGCCAAAGCCAGCAGCATGCCATGCCAAGGCCTAGGCCAGCAGCATGCCATGCCACGGCCAAGGCAGCCCAGCCAAAGCCAGCAGCATGCCATGCCAAGGCCTAGGCCAGCAGCATGCCATGCCACGGCCAAGGCAGCCCAGCCAAAGCCAGCAGCATGCCATGCCAAGGCCTAGGCCAGCAGCATGCCATGCCACGGCCAAGGCAGCCCAGCCAAAGCCAGCAGCATGCCATGCCAAGGCCAAGGCCAGCAGCATGCCATGCCACGGCCAAGGCAGCCCAGCCAAAGCCAGCAGCATGCCATGCCAAGGCCTAGGCCAGCAGCATGCCATGCCACGGCCAAGGCAGGCCTGCCAAAGCCAGCAGCATGCCATGTCAAGGCCAAGGCCAGCAGCATGCCATGCCACGGCCAAGGCAGCCCAGCCAAAGCCAGCAGCATGCCATGCCAAGGCCTAGGCCAGCAGCATGCCATGCCACGGCCAAGGCAGCCCAGCCAAAGCCAGCAGCATGCCATGCCAAGGCCAAGGCCAGCAGCATGCCATGCCACGGCCAAGGCAGCCCAGCCAAAGCCAGCAGCATGCCATGCCAAGGCCTAGGCCAGCAGCATGCCATGCCACGGCCAAGGCAGCCCAGCCAAAGCCAGCAGCATGCCATGCCAAGGCCAAGGCCAGCAGCATGCCATGCCACGGCCAAGGCAGCCCAGCCAAAGCCAGCAGCATGCCATGCCAAGGCCTAGGCCAGCAGCATGCCATGCCACGGCCAAGGCAGCCCAGCCAAAGCCAGCAGCATGCCATGCCAAGGCCTAGGCCAGCAGCATGCCATGCCACGGCCAAGGCAGCCCAGCCAAAGCCAGCAGCATGCCATGCCAAGGCCTAGGCCAGCAGCATGCCATGCCACGGCCAAGGCAGCCCAGCCAAAGCCAGCAGCATGCCATGCCAAGGCCAAGGCCAGCAGCATGCCATGCCACGGCCAAGGCAGCCCAGCCAAAGCCAGCAGCATGCCATGCCAAGGCCTAGGCCAGCAGCATGCCATGCCACGGCCAAGGCAGGCCTGCCAAAGCCAGCAGCATGCCATGTCAAGGCCAAGGCCAGCAGCATGCCATGCCACGGCCAAGGCAGCCCAGCCAAAGCCAGCAGCATGCCATGCCATGGCCTAGGCCAGCAGCATGCCATGCCACGGCCAAGGCAGGCCAGCCAAAGCCAGCAGCATGCCATGCCAAGGCCTAGGCCAGCAGCATGCCATGCCACGGCCAAGGCAGGCCAGCCAAAGCCAGCAGCATGCCATGCCAAGGCCAAGGCCAGCAGCATGCCATGCCACGGCCAACGCAGCCCAGCCAAAGCCGGCGGCATGCCATGCCAAGGCCAAGGCCAGCAGCATGCCATGCCACGACCAAGGCTGCCAGCCAAAGCCAGCAGCATGCCATGCCAAGGCCTAGGCCAGCAGCATGCCATGCCACGGCCAAGGCAGCCCAGCCAAAGCCAGCAGCATGCCATGCCAAGGCCTAGGCCAGCAGCATGCCATGCCACGGCCAAGGCAGCCCAGCCAAAGCCAGCAGCATGCCATGCCAAGGCCAAGGCCAGCAGCATGCCATGCCACGGCCAAGGCAGCCCAGGCAAAGCCAGCAGCATGCCATGCCAAGGCCAAGGCCAGCAGCATGCCATGCCACGGCCAAGGCAGCCCAGCCAAAGCCGCCAGCATGCCATGCCAAGGCCAAGGCCAAGGCCAGCAGCATGCCATGCCACGGCCAAGGCCAAGGCCAAGGCAGCCCATCCGAAGCCAGCAACATTCCATGGCAAGGCCAACGCAGCCCAGCCAAAGCCGGCGGCATGCCATGCCAAGGCCAAGGCCAGCCGCATGTCTTGCCACGGCCTTGTCCCGCAGCGTGGCGTGCCTTTGCCTTGGGCTAGAACATCGCATGCCACGCCCTTGGCAAGCAATCCTGTCCCTCGTGTAATTGCCATTTGGTTTGGCTTTGACTTACGTATATGTTGCCCTGCGAAATGCTTGTCCCTCGGGTAATAGCCGTTTGGTTGCCTTTGACTTGCGAACCCGTTGCTAGTGCTTTCCCCAGTGGAAGCTTGTTGGGAAAAGTATGTCCCTCGGAAGTTGCCTGTTGCGTTTGTTATTTGCATTCGAGCTATCCGATGCTTGCTGGGTTTCTCTAAGAGTTTTTGCACGTTCGTCGGGCTTTTTAATTATTTATTTACTCATAAAAATTATAATAAAATAAATTAAAAATAAAAAAATAATTAAAAAAATTACTATAATTACTAGTGCCTCATCTTATAATTGTTGGAATTTTTCTAGAATTTTTTGAGTATTTTTAGTAATTTTTATTATTTTTTAAGTATTAAAATTGAAATAAATTAAAATAAAATATTCCGGTGGCCAAATATTTTTTTATAATTTTGTTTATGGTCTATTAAATTATTTCATACAACTTTCATGTTGAAAGTTTTGGCAAAAAACCATTACTTTTTAAAAAAACCCCATTATGACTCCTCGAACATGCTTGATGTTTCCTCCTGCCAGATTGAAAAGGGCTTAACAGGCTATTATAAGGGGGGGGCACCTCCCTTAAGGCTGGCCAGCATGGCCAGGCCACAGGCCACGCCTATGCCTAGGCGGGCGCTTGGCACATGCCATCGCTTGGCTTGTGGCATTGGCTTGTGGCATCGAAACTACATAGCCAAGCACGGGATGCGTCGAGTGGCGGCCCGCGGCGGTGGCGGTGGCACGTTGGCCTAGGCCAGCATGCCATGCCACAGCCTTGGCCAGCAACATGGCATGCCAAAGCCTTGGCCAGCAACATGGCATGCCAAAGCCTTGGCCAGCAGCATGCCATGCCTTGGCCTTGGCAAGCATGTCATGCCACGGCCTTGGCCAGCAGCATGCCATGCCACGGCCTTGGCCAGCAGCATGCCATGCCCCGGCCTTGGCCAGCAGCATGCCATGCCACGGCCTTGGCCAGCAGCATGCCATGCCACAGCCTTGGCCAGCAGCATGCCATGCCACAGCCTTGGCCAGCAACATGGCATGCCAAAGCCTTGGCCAGCAGCATGCCATGCCTTGGCCTTGGCAAGCATGCCATGCCACGGCCTTGGCCAGCAGCATGCCATGCCACGGCCTTGGCCAGCAGCATGCCATGCCACGGCCTTGGCCAGCAGCATGCCATGCCAAAGCCTTGGCCAGCAGCACGCCATGCCCCGGCCTTGGCAAGCTTGTCATGCCACGGCCATGGCCAGCAGCGTGCTATGCCCCGGCCTTGGCCAGCAGCTTGCCATGCCACGACCTTGGCCAGCAGCTTGCCATGCCCCGGCCTTGGCCAGCATGTCATGCCACGGCCTTGGCCAGCAGCATGCCATGCCACGGCCTTGGCCAGCAACATGGCATGCCGCGGCCTTGGCCGGCAGCATGCCATGCCGCGGCCTTGGCCGGCAGCATGCCATGCCGCGGCCTTTGCCGGCAGCATGCCATGCCGCGGCCTTTGCCAGCAGCATGGCAAGCCCAAGCCTTGGTCAGCAGCAGCATGCCATGCCAATGCCTTGGCCAGCAGCATGCCTTGCCACGGCCTCGTCCAGCAGCATGGCATGCCACGCCACGGCCTCGGCCATCAGCATGCCTTGCCACGGCCTCGGCCATCAGCATGCCTTGC
>NC_138966.1:4017500-4030000 GCF_055761805.1 Camellia sinensis
CACGGCCTCGGCCCGCATGCCTTGCTACGGCGTTGCCCAACATGCCATGCCACGGCCTCGGCCCGCATGCCTTGCCACCGCGTTGCCCAGCATGCCATGCCACCGCGTTGCCCGTCGTTCCATGCCTTAGCCTTGGCCAACATGTCGAGCCACGGCCTCGGCCCGCATGCCATGCTACGGCGTCGCCCAACATGCCATGCCACGGCCTCGGCCCGCATGCCTTGCTACGGCGTCGCCCAACATGCCATGCCACGGCCTCGGCCCGCATGCCATGCCACGGCCTCGGCCCGCATGCCATGCCACGGCCTCGGCCCGCATGCCATGCCACGGCCTCGGCCCGCATGCCATGCCACGGCCTCGGCCCGCATGCCATGCCACGGCCTCGGCCCGCATGCCCTGCCACGGCGTTGCCCAACATGCCATGCCACGTCCTCGGCCCGCATGCCATGACATGCCACGGCCCGCATGTGTTGCCACGGCGTTGCCAAACATGCCATGCCACGGCCTCGGCCCGCATGCCATGCCACGGCGTCGCCCAACATGCCATGCCACGGCCACGGCCCGCATGCCATGCCACGGCCTCGGCCCGCATGCCTTGCTACGGCGTTGCCCAACATGCCATGCCACGGCCTCGGCCCGCATGCCTTGCCACGGCGTTGCCCAACATGCCATGCCACGGCCTCGGCCCGCATGCCATGCCATGCCACGGCCCGCATGTCTTGCCAAGGCGTTGCCAAACATGCCTTGCCACGGCCTCGGCCCGCATGCCATGCCACGGCGTCGCCCAACATGCCATGCCACGGCCTCGGCCCGCATGCCATGCCATGCCACGGCCCGCATGTCTTGCCACGGCGTTGCCAAACATGCCATGCCACGGCCTCGGCCCGCATGCCATGCCACGGCGTCGCCCAACATGCCATGCCCCGGCCACGGCCCGCATGCCATGCCACGGCCTCGGCCCGCATGCATTGCTACGGCGTTGCCCAACATGCCATGCCACGGCCTCGGCCCGCATGCCTTGCCACCGCGTTGCCCAGCATGCCATGCCACCGCGTTGCCCGGCGTGCCATGCCTTAGCCTTGGCCAACATGTCGAGCCACGGCCTCGGCCCGCATGCCTTGCTACGGCGTCGCCCAACATGCCATGCCACGGCCTCGCCCCGCATGCCATGCCACGGCCTCGCCCCGCATGCCATGCCACGGCCTCGCCCCGCATGACATGCCACGGCCTCGGCCCGCATGCCTTGCCACGGCGTTGCCCAACATGCCACGCCACGGCCTCGGCCCGCATGCCATGCCATGCCACGGCCCGCATGTCATGCCACGGCGTTGCCAAACATGCCATGCCACGGCCCCGGCCCGCATGCCTTGCTACGGCGTCGTCCAACATGCCATGCCACGGCCTCGGCCCGCATGCCATGCCACGGCCTCGGCCCGCATGCCATGCCACGGCCTCGGCCCGCATGCCATGCCACGGCCTCGGCCCGCATGCCATGCCACGGCCTCGGCCCGCATGACATGCCACGGCCTCGGCCCGCATGCCATGCCACGGCCTCGGCCCGCATGCCTTGCCACGGCGTTGCCCAACATGCCATGCCACGGCCCGCATGTCTTGCCACGGCGTTGCCAAACATGCCATGCCACGGCCTCGGCCCGCATGCCATGCCACGGCGTCGCCCAACATGCCATGCCGCGGCCACGGCCCGCATGCCATGCCACGGCCTCGGCCCGCATGCCTTGCCACGGCGTTGCCCAACATGGCATGCCACGGCCTCGGCCCGCATGCCATGCCACGGCCTCGGCCCGCATGTCTTGCCACGGCGTTGCCAAACATGCCATGCCACGGCCTCGGCCCGCATGCCATGCCACGGCGTCGCCCAACATGCCATGCCACGGCCACGGCCACGGCCCGCATGCCATGCCACGGCCTCGGCCCGCATGCCTTGCTACGGCGTTGCCCGACATGCCGTGCCACGGCCTCGGCCCGCATGCCTTGCCACCGCGTTGCCCAGCATGCCATGCCACCGCGTTGCCCGGCGTGCCATGCCTTAGCCTTGGCCAACATGTCGAGCCACGGCCTCGGCCCGCATGCCTTGCTACGGCGTCGCCCAACATGCCATGCCACGGCCTCGGCCCGCATGCCATGCCACGGCCTCGGCCCGCATGCCTTGGTACGGCGTCGCCCAACATGCCATGCCACGGCCTCGACCCGCATTACATGCCACGGCCTCGGCCCGCATTACATGCCACGGCCTCGGCCCGCATGACATGCCACGGCCTCGGCCCGCATGCCATGCCACGGCCTCGGCCCGCATGCCATGCCATGCCACGGCCCGCATGTCTTGCCACGGCGTTGCCAAACATGCCATGCCACGGCCTCGGCCCGCATGCCATGACACGGCGTCGCCCAACATGCCATGCCACGGCCACGGCCCGCATGCCATGCCACGGCCTCGGCCCGCATGCCTTGCTACGGCGTTGCCCAACATGCCATGCCACGGCCTCGGCCCGCATGCCTTGCCACCGCGTTGCCCAGCATGCCATGCCACCGCGTTGACCGGCGTGCCATGCCTTAGCCTTGGCCAACATGTCGAGCCACGGCCTGGGCCAAACTTGCCATGACACGGCCTCGGCCCGCATGCCATGCCACGGCCTCGGCCCGCATGACATGCCACGGCCTCGGCCCGCATGCCTTGCTACGGCGTCGCCCAACATTCCATGCCACGGCCTCGGCCCGCATGCCAAGCCACGGCCTCGGCCCGCATGACATGCCACGGCCTCGGCCCGCATGCCTTGCCACGACGTCGCCCAACTTGCCATGCCACGGCCTCGGCCCGCATGCCATGCCACGGCCTCGGCTCGCATGACATGCCACGGCCTCGGCCCGCATGCCTTGCTACGGCGTCGCCCAACATGCCATGCCACGGCCTCGGCCCGCATGACATGCCACGGCCTCGGACCGCATGCCTTGCTACGGCGTCGCCCAACATGCCATGCCACGGCCCCGGCCCGCATGCCTTGCCACCGCGTTGCCCGGCATGCCATGCCACCGCGTTGCCCGGCGTGCCATGCCTTAGCCTTGGCCAACATGTCGTGCCACGGCCTCGGCCCGCATGCCATGCCATGCCACGGCCCGCATGTCTTGCCACGGCGTTGCAAACATGCCATGCCACGGCCTCGGCCCGCATGCCTTGCTACGGCGTCGCCCAACATGCCATGCCACGGCCTCGGTCAGCATGCCATGCCATGGCACCGCCTTGTCCAGCACGCCGTGCCGCAGCGTTGGCCAGCATGCCTTGGTCGGCATGCCATGCCAATGCCTTGGGCCAACATGGCGTGCCACGGGCTGGGCCATGCCGGTCCGTTGCCCGGCATGCCACGGCCGTGGCGGCATGGCAAGCCACGGCCTCGGCCAGCATGCCATGCCCGGCCTCGCCCAGCATGCCATGGCACGGTCTTGGTCAGCATGCCATGCCATGGCACCGCCTTGTGCAACGTTGGCCAGCATGCCTTGGCCGGCATGCCATGCCAATGCCTTGGGCCAACATGGCGTGCCACGGGCTGGGCGAGCATGGCATGCCACGGGCTGGGCGAGCATGCCACGCCACGGCCTTGGCTAGCAGCAAGGCATGCCACGGCCTCGGCGAGCATGCCATGCCATGCCAAGGCCAAGGCCAAGGCCAAAGCCAAGGCCAAGGCCAAGGCCAAGGCAGTGGGCAAGGCCAAGTCCCTGTGCAAGGCATGGCCAAGGCCAAGGCCATGGCATGCCACCGCCTCGATCGATCTTTTTGAACATGATTCTTTTATAATCTTACCCAAACCGTGCAACACAATTAAAAATGCACTACAATCAATTTTAAATGTCATTCCCTATTTTTTTGCAATTTTTCTGGAGCTTTTCGAATTTTTAAAGCCCTTATTTGGCATAAAAAAATCAAAATAAAATAAAAAAAATGAAAAAAATAATTTAATAATTTCTATAATTACTAGTGAATCATCCTTTAATTATGGGAATTTTTCCATAATTTTTTGACCATTTTTATTAATTTTTATTATTTTTTAAGTATTAATATCGAAATAAATTAAAATAAAATATTTTCGGTAAAACAATATTTTTTTTAATTTTTTTTATGGTGTATTAAATTATTTCCTACAACTTTCATGTTGAAAGTTTTGGCAAAAAACCATTACTTTTTAAAAAAACCCCATTATGACTCCTCGAACATGCTTGATGTTTCCTCCTGCCAGACTGAAAAGGGCTTAACAGGCTATTATAAGGGGGGGGCACCTCCCTTGCCCAGGGCAAGGCAGTGGCAGGTACGCCCCATGTTGGGCGCGGCCTGGGCTGCGGCCTTGGGTTACATGCACTGCGGCTCGACCGCGGCCTGGGCTGCGGCCTGGGGCGGCTCGGCCGCGGCCTTGGGCGGCCTGGACCGCGGCCTTGGGCGGCCTTGCGCGGCCTGGGCGCGGCCTTGCGCGGCCTGGGCGCGGCCTTGGGCGGCCTGGCCGCGGCCTTGCGCGGCCTGGGCGCGGCCTTGGGCAGCATGGCGTGGCATCCGCGCGGGCGTGGGCGGCCTGGCATGCGCGCGGCATGGGCAGCACGGCATGGCATGCGCACGGCCTGGGCGGCCTGGCATGCAGCCGGCCTGGCATGCCCGCGGCGTGGGCAGCACGGCATGGCATGCGCACGGCCTGGGCGGCCTGGCATGCAGCCGGCCTGGCATGCCCGCGGCGTGGGCAGCACGGCATGGCATGCGCACGGCCTGGGCGGCCTGGCATGCAGCTGGCCTGGGCAGCACGGCATGGCATGCGCACGGCCTGGGCGGCCTGGCATGCAGCCGGCCAGGGCAGCCTGGCCTGGCATGCCCGCGGCGTGGGCAGCGTGGCCTGTGCGAATACCGCGCGCGTGGTCTTTTGACCACGGTGCGCGTGTTGCGCGCATGGTCGCGCACGCCTTTGCACGCCTTCGCACGCAACGCACGTCTAGTGATAAGAACCGCAGCCAAGGCAGCCCAGCCCCAAGGCCATGGCCAGCAGCATGGCATGCCACGGCCAAGGCAGGCCAGCCAAAGCCAGCAGCATGCCATGCCAAGGCCAAGGCCAGCAGCATGCCATGCCACGGCCAAGGCAGCCCAGCCAAAGCCAGCAGCATGCCATGCCAAGGCCAAGGCCAGCAGCATGCCATGCCACGGCCAAGGCAGCCCAGCCAAAGCCAGCAGCATGCCATGCCAAGGCCTAGGCCAGCAGCATGCCATGCCAAGGCCTAGGCCAGCAGCATGCCTTGCCACGGCCAAGGCAGGCCTGCCAAAGCCAGCAGCATGCCATGCCAAGGCCAAGGCCAGCAGCATGCCATGCCACGGCCAAGGCAGCCCAGCCAAAGCCAGCAGCATGCCATGCCAAGGCCTAGGCCAGCAGCATGCCATGCCACGGCCAAGGCAGCCCAGCCAAAGCCAGCAGCATGCCATGCCAAGGCCTAGGCCAGCAGCATGCCATGCCACGGCCAAGGCAGGCCTGCCAAAGCCAGCAGCATGCCATGCCATGCCAAGGCCAAGGCCAGCAGCATGCCATGCCACGGCCAAGGCAGCCCAGCCAAAGCCAGCAGCTTGCCATGCCAAGGCCAAGGCCAGCAGCATGCCATGCCACGGCCAAGGCAGCCCAGCCAAAGCCAGCAGCATGCCATGCCAAGGCCAAGGCCAGCAGCATGCCATGCCACGGCCAAGGCAGGCCTGCCAAAGCCAGCAGCATGCCATGCCAAGGCCAAGGCCAGCAGCATGCCATGCCACGGCCAAGGCAGCCCAGCCAAAGCCAGCAGCATGCCATGCCAAGGCCTAGGCCAGCAGCATGCCATGCCACGGCCAAGGCAGCCCAGCCAAAGCCAGCAGCATGCCATGCCAAGGCCAAGGCCAGCAGAATGCCATGCCACGGCCAAGGCAGGCCAGCCAAAGCCAGCAGCATGCCATGCCAAGGCCAAGGCCAGCAGCATGCCATGCCACGGCCAAGGCAGCCCAGGCAAAGCCAGCAGCATGCCATGCCAAGGCCTAGGCCAGCAGCATGCCATGCCACGGCCAAGGCAGGCCAGCCAAAGCCAGCAGCATGCCATGCCAAGGCCAAGGCCAGCAGCATGCCATGCCACGGCCAAGGCAGCCCAGCCAAAGCCAGCAGCATGCCAGGCCAAGGCCTTGGCCAGCAGCATGCCATGCCACGGCCAAGGCAGGCCTGCCAAAGCCAGCAGCATGCCATGCCAAGGCCAAGGCCAGCAGCATGCCATGCCACGGCCAAGGCAGCCCAGCCAAAGCCAGCAGCATGCCATGCCAAGGCCTAGGCCAGCAGCATGCCATGCCACGGCCAAGGCAGCCCAGCCAAAGCCAGCAGCATGCCATGCCAAGGCCAAGGCCAGCAGCATGCCATGCCACGGCCAAGGCAGCCCAGCCAAAGCCAGCAGCATGCCATGCCAAGGCCTAGGCCAGCAGCATGCCATGCCACGGCCAAGGCAGCCCAGCCAAAGCCAGCAGCTTGCCATGCCAAGGCCAAGGCCAGCAGCATGCCATGCCACGGCCAAGGCAGCCCAGCCAAAGCCAGCAGCATGCCATGCCAAGGCCAAGGCCAGCAGCATGCCATGCCAAGGCCAAGGCCAGCAGCATGCCATGCCACGGCCAAGGCAGCCCAGCCAAGGCCAGCAGCATGCCATGCCACGGCCAAGGCAGCCCAGCCAAAGCCAGCAGCTTGCCATGCCAAGGCCAAGGCCAGCAGCATGCCATGCCACGGCCAAGGCAGCCCAGCCAAAGCTAGCAGCATGCCATGCCAAGGCCAAGGCCAGCAGCATGCCATGCCACGGCCAAGGCAGCCCAGCCAAAGCCAGCAGCATGCCATGCCAAGGCCAAGGCCAGCAGCATGCCATGCCACGGCCAAGGCAGCCCAGCCAAAGCCAGCAGCATGCCATGCCAAGGCCTAGGCCAGCAGCATGCCTTGCCACGGCCAAGGCAGGCCTGCCAAAGCCAGCAGCATGCCATGCCAAGGCCAAGGCCAGCAGCATGCCATGCCACGGCCAAGGCAGCCCAGCCAAAGCCAGCAGCATGCCATGCCAAGGCCTAGGCCAGCAGCATGCCATGCCACGGCCAAGGCAGCCCAGCCAAAGCCAGCAGCATGCCATGCCAAGGCCAAGGCCAGCAGAATGCCATGCCACGGCCAAGGCAGGCCAGCCAAAGCCAGCAGCATGCCATGCCAAGGCCAAGGCCAGCAGCATGCCATGCCACGGCCAAGGCAGCCCAGGCAAAGCCAGCAGCATGCCATGCCAAGGCCTAGGCCAGCAGCATGCCATGCCACGGCCAAGGCAGGCCAGCCAAAGCCAGCAGCATGCCATGCCAAGGCCAAGGCCAGCAGCATGCCATGCCACGGCCAAGGCAGCCCAGCCAAAGCCAGCAGCATGCCAGGCCAAGGCCTTGGCCAGCAGCATGCCATGCCACGGCCAAGGCAGGCCTGCCAAAGCCAGCAGCATGCCATGCCAAGGCCAAGGCCAGCAGCATGCCATGCCACGGCCAAGGCAGCCCAGCCAAAGCCAGCGGCATGCCATGCCAAGGCCTAGGCCAGCAGCATGCCATGCCACGGCCAAGGCAGCCCAGCCAAAGCCAGCAGCATGCCATGCCAAGGCCAAGGCCAGCAGCATGCCATGCCACGGCCAAGGCAGCCCAGCCAAAGCCAGCAGCATGCCATGCCAAGGCCTAGGCCAGCAGCATGCCATGCCACGGCCAAGGCAGCCCAGCCAAAGCCAGCAGCTTGCCATGCCAAGGCCAAGGCCAGCAGCATGCCATGCCACGGCCAAGGCAGCCCAGCCAAAGCCAGCAGCATGCCATGCCAAGGCCAAGGCCAGCAGCATGCCATGCCAAGGCCAAGGCCAGCAGCATGCCATGCCACGGCCAAGGCAGCCCAGCCAAGGCCAGCAGCATGCCATGCCACGGCCAAGGCAGCCCAGCCAAAGCCAGCAGCTTGCCATGCCAAGGCCAAGGCCAGCAGCATGCCATGCCACGGCCAAGGCAGCCCAGCCAAAGCTAGCAGCATGCCATGCCAAGGCCAAGGCCAGCAGCATGCCATGCCACGGCCAAGGCAGCCCAGCCAAAGCCAGCAGCATGCCATGCCAAGGCCAAGGCCAGCAGCATGCCATGCCACGGCCAAGGCAGCCCAGCCAAAGCCAGCAGCATGCCATGCCAAGGCCTAGGCCAGCAGCATGCCTTGCCACGGCCAAGGCAGGCCTGCCAAAGCCAGCAGCATGCCATGCCAAGGCCAAGGCCAGCAGCATGCCATGCCACGGCCAAGGCAGCCCAGCCAAAGCCAGCAGCATGCCATGCCAAGGCCTAGGCCAGCAGCATGCCATGCCACGGCCAAGGCAGCCCAGCCAAAGCCAGCAGCATGCCATGCCAAGGCCTAGGCCAACAGCATGCCATGCCACGGCCAAGGCAGGCCTGCCAAAGCCAGCAGCATGCCATGCCAAGGCCAAGGCCAGCAGCATGCCATGCCACGGCCAAGCCAGCCCAGCCAAAGCCAGCAGCATGCCATGCCAAGGCCTAGGCCAGCAGCATGCCATGCCACGGCCAAGGCAGCCCAGCCAAAGCCAGCAGCATGCCATGCCAAGGCCTAGGCCAGCAGCATGCCATGCCACGGCCAAGGCAGGCCAGCCAAAGCCTGCGGCATGCCATGCCAAGGCCAAGGCCAGCAGCATGCCATGCCACGGCCAAGGCAGCCCAGCCAAAGCCAGCAGCATGCCATGCCAAGGCCTAGGCCAGCAGCATGCCATGCCACGGCCAAGGCAGGCCTGCCAAAGCCAGCAGCATGCCATGCCAAGGCCAAGGCCAGCAGCATGCCATGCCACGGCCAAGGCAGCCCAGCCAAAGCCAGCAGCATGCCATGCCAAGGCCAAGGCCAGTAGCATGCCATGCCACGGCCAAGGCAGGCCAGCCAAAGCCAGCAGCATGCCATGCCAAGGCCAAGGCCAGCAGCATGCCATGCCACGGCCAAGGCAGCCCAGCCAAAGCCAGCAGCATGCCATGCCAAGGCCAAGGCCAGCAGCATGCCATGCCACGGCCAAGGCAGCCCAGCCAAGGCCAGCAGCATGCCATGCCACGGCCAAGGCAGCCCAGCCAAAGCCAGCAGCTTGCCATGCCAAGGCCAAGGCCAGCAGCATGCCATGCCACGGCCAAGGCAGCCCAGCCAAAGCCAACAGCATGCCATGCCAAGGCCAAGGCCAGCAGCATGCCATGCCACGGCCAAGGCAGCCCAGCCAAAGCCAGCAGCATGCCATGCCAAGGCCAAGGCCAGCAGCATGCCATGCCACGGCCAAGGCAGCCCAGCCAAAGCCAGCAGCATGCCATGCCAAGGCCTAGGCCAGCAGCATGCCATGCCACGGCCAAGGCAGGCCTGCCAAAGCCAGCAGCATGCCATGCCAAGGCCAAGGCCAGCAGCATGCCATGCCACGGCCAAGGCAGCCCAGCCAAAGCCAGCAGCATGCCATGCCAAGGCCTAGGCCAGCAGCATGCCATGCCACGGCCAAGGCAGCCCAGCCAAAGCCAGCAGCATGCCATGCCAAGGCCAAGGCCAGCAGAATGCCATGCCACGGCCAAGGCAGGCCAGCCAAAGCCAGCAGCATGCCATGCCAAGGCCAAGGCCAGCAGCATGCCATGCCACGGCCAAGGCAGCCCAGGCAAAGCCAGCAGCATGCCATGCCAAGGCCTAGGCCAGCAGCATGCCATGCCACGGCCAAGGCAGGCCAGCCAAAGCCAGCAGCATGCCATGCCAAGGCCAAGGCCAGCAGCATGCCATGCCACGGCCAAGGCAGCCCAGCCAAAGCCAGCAGCATGCCAGGCCAAGGCCTTGGCCAGCAGCATGCCATGCCACGGCCAAGGCAGGCCTGCCAAAGCCAGCAGCATGCCATGCCAAGGCCAAGGCCAGCAGCATGCCATGCCACGGCCAAGGCAGCCCAGCCAAAGCCAGCAGCATGCCATGCCAAGGCCTAGGCCAGCAGCATGCCATGCCACGGCCAAGGCAGCCCAGCCAAAGCCAGCAGCATGCCATGCCAAGGCCAAGGCCAGCAGCATGCCATGCCACGGCCAAGGCAGCCCAGCCAAAGCCAGCAGCATGCCATGCCAAGGCCTAGGCCAGCAGCATGCCATGCCACGGCCAAGGCAGCCCAGCCAAAGCCAGCAGCATGCCATGCCAAGGCCAAGGCCAGCAGCATGCCATGCCACGGCCAAGGCAGCCCAGCCAAAGCCAGCAGCATGCCATGCCAAGGCCTAGGCCAGCAGCATGCCATGCCACGGCCAAGGCAGCCCAGCCAAAGCCAGCAGCATGCCATGCCAAGGCCTAGGCCAGCAGCATGCCATGCCACGGCCAAGGCAGCCCAGCCAAAGCCAGCAGCATGCCATGCCAAGGCCTAGGCCAGCAGCATGCCATGCCACGGCCAAGGCAGCCCAGCCAAAGCCAGCAGCATGCCATGCCAAGGCCAAGGCCAGCAGCATGCCATGCCACGGCCAAGGCAGCCCAGCCAAAGCCAGCAGCATGCCATGCCAAGGCCTAGGCCAGCAGCATGCCATGCCACGGCCAAGGCAGGCCTGCCAAAGCCAGCAGCATGCCATGTCAAGGCCAAGGCCAGCAGCATGCCATGCCACGGCCAAGGCAGCCCAGCCAAAGCCAGCAGCATGCCATGCCATGGCCTAGGCCAGCAGCATGCCATGCCACGGCCAAGGCAGGCCAGCCAAAGCCAGCAGCATGCCATGCCAAGGCCTAGGCCAGCAGCATGCCATGCCACGGCCAAGGCAGGCCAGCCAAAGCCAGCAGCATGCCATGCCAAGGCCAAGGCCAGCAGCATGCCATGCCACGGCCAACGCAGCCCAGCCAAAGCCGGCGGCATGCCATGCCAAGGCCAAGGCCAGCAGCATGCCATGCCACGCCCAAGGCTGCCAGCCAAAGCCAGCAGCATGCCATGCCAAGGCCTAGGCCAGCAGCATGCCATGCCACGGCCAAGGCAGCCCAGCCAAAGCCAGCAGCATGCCATGCCAAGGCCTAGGCCAGCAGCATGCCATGCCACGGCCAAGGCAGCCCAGCCAAAGCCAGCAGCATGCCATGCCAAGGCCAAGGCCAGCAGCATGCCATGCCACGGCCAAGGCAGCCCAGGCAAAGCCAGCAGCATGCCATGCCAAGGCCAAGGCCAGCAGCATGCCATGCCACGGCCAAGGCAGCCCAGCCAAAGCCGCGAGCATGCCATGCCAAGGCCAAGGCCAAGGCCAGCAGCATGCCATGCCACGGCCAAGGCCAAGGCCAAGGCAGCCCATCCGAAGCCAGCAACATTCCATGGCAAGGCCAACGCAGCCCAGCCAAAGCCGGCGGCATGCCATGCCAAGGCCAAGGCCAGCCGCATGTCTTGCCACGGCCTTGTCCCGCAGCGTGGCGTGCCTTTGCCTTGGGCTAGAACATCGCATGCCACGCCCTTGGCAAGCAATCCTGTCCCTCGTGTAATTGCCATTTGGTTTGGCTTTGACTTACGTATATGTTGCCCTGCGAAATGCTTGTCCCTCGGGTAATAGCCGTTTGGTTGCCTTTGACTTGCGAACCCGTTGCTAGTGCTTTCCCCAGTGGAAGCTTGTTGGGAAAAGTATGTCCCTCGGAAGTTGCCTGTTGCGTTTGTTATTTGCATTCGAGCTATCCGATGCTTGCTGGGTTTCTCTAAGAGTTTTTGCACGTTCGTCGGGCTTTTTAATTATTTATTTACTCATAAAAATTATAATAAAATAAATTAAAAATAAAAAAATAATTAAAAAAATTACTATAATTACTAGTGCCTCATCTTATAATTGTTGGAATTTTTCTAGAATTTTTTGAGTATTTTTAGTAATTTTTATTATTTTTTAAGTATTAAAATTGAAATAAATTAAAATAAAATATTCCGGTGGCCAAATATTTTTTTATAATTTTGTTTATGGTGTATTAAATTATTTCATACAACTTTCATGTTGAAAGTTTTGGCAAAAAACCATTACTTTTTAAAAAAACCCCATTATGACTCCTCGAACATGCTTGATGTTTCCTCCTGCCAGATTGAAAAGGGCTTAACAGGCTATTATAAGGGGGGGGGCACCTCCCTTAAGGCTGGCCAGCATGGCCAGGCCACAGGCCACGCCTATGCCTAGGCGGGCGCTTGGCACATGCCATCGCTTGGCTTGTGGCATTGGCTTGTGGCATCGAAACTACATAGCCAAGCACGGGATGCGTCGAGTGGCGGCCCGCGGCGGTGGCGGTGGCACGTTGGCCTAGGCCAGCATGCCATGCCACAGCCTTGGCCAGCAACATGGCATGCCAAAGCCTTGGCCAGCAACATGGCATGCCAAAGCCTTGGCCAGCAGCATGCCATGCCTTGGCCTTGGCAAGCATGTCATGCCACGGCCTTGGCCAGCAGCATGCCATGCCACGGCCTTGGCCAGCAGCATGCCATGCCCCGGCCTTGGCCAGCAGCATGCC
>NC_138966.1:4040000-4052500 GCF_055761805.1 Camellia sinensis
CACGGCCTCGGCCCGCATGCCATGCCACGGCCTCGGCCCGCATGCCATGC
This sequence comes from Camellia sinensis, assembly GCF_055761805.1. Classification (NCBI taxonomy): domain Eukaryota; kingdom Viridiplantae; phylum Streptophyta; class Magnoliopsida; order Ericales; family Theaceae; genus Camellia; species Camellia sinensis. The sequence goes on from NC_138966.1 coordinate 4,040,051, forward strand.
CACGGCCTCGGCCCGCATGCCTTGCCACGGCGTTGCCCAACATGCCACGCCACGGCCTCGGCCCGCATGCCATGCCATGCCACGGCCCGCATGTCTTTGCCACGGCGTTGCCAAACATGCCATGCCACGGCCTCGACCAGCATGCCATGCCACGGCGTCGCCCAACATGCCATGCCACGGCCACGGCCCGCATGCCATGCCACGGCCTCGGCCCGCATGCCTTGCTACGGCGTTGCCCAACATGCCATGCCACGGCCTCGGCCCGCATGCCATGCCACGGCCTCGGCCCGCATGACATGCCACGGCCTCGGCCCGCATGCCATGCCACGGCCTCGGCCCGCATGCCATGCCACGGCCTCGGCCCGCATGCCATGCCACGGCCTCGGCCCGCATGCCTTGCCACGGCGTTGCCCAACATGCCACGCCACGGCCTCGGCCCGCATGCCATGCCATGCCACGGCCCGCATGTCTTTGCCACGGCGTTGCCAAACATGCCATGCCACGGCCTCGACCAGCATGCCATGCCACGGCGTCGCCCAACATGCCATGCCACGGCCACGGCCCGCATGCCATGCCACGGCCTCGGCCCGCATGCCTTGCTACGGCGTTGCCCAACATGCCATGCCACGGCCTCGGCCCGCATGCCTTGCCACCGCGTTGCCCAGCATGCCATGCCACCGCGTTGCCCGTCGTTCCATGCCTTAGCCTTGGCCAACATGTCGAGCCACGGCCTCGGCCCGCATGCCATGCTACGGCGTCGCCCAACATGCCATGCCACGGCCTCGGCCCGCATGCCTTGCTACGGCGTCGCCCAACATGCCATGCCACGGCCTCGGCCCGCATGCCATGCCACGGCCTCGGCCCGCATGCCATGCCACGGCCTCGGCCCGCATGCCATGCCACGGCCTCGGCCCGCATGCCATGCCACGGCCTCGGCCCGCATGCCATGCCACGGCCTCGGCCCGCATGCCCTGCCACGGCGTTGCCCAACATGCCATGCCACGTCCTCGGCCCGCATGCCATGACATGCCACGGCCCGCATGTGTTGCCACGGCGTTGCCAAACATGCCATGCCACGGCCTCGGCCCGCATGCCATGCCACGGCGTCGCCCAACATGCCATGCCACGGCCACGGCCCGCATGCCATGCCACGGCCTCGGCCCGCATGCCTTGCTACGGCGTTGCCCAACATGCCATGCCACGGCCTCGGCCCGCATGCCTTGCCACGGCGTTGCCCAACATGCCATGCCACGGCCTCGGCCCGCATGCCATGCCATGCCACGGCCCGCATGTCTTGCCAAGGCGTTGCCAAACATGCCTTGCCACGGCCTCGGCCCGCATGCCATGCCACGGCGTCGCCCAACATGCCATGCCACGGCCTCGGCCCGCATGCCATGCCATGCCACGGCCCGCATGTCTTGCCACGGCGTTGCCAAACATGCCATGCCACGGCCTCGGCCCGCATGCCATGCCACGGCGTCGCCCAACATGCCATGCCCCGGCCACGGCCCGCATGCCATGCCACGGCCTCGGCCCGCATGCATTGCTACGGCGTTGCCCAACATGCCATGCCACGGCCTCGGCCCGCATGCCTTGCCACCGCGTTGCCCAGCATGCCATGCCACCGCGTTGCCCGGCGTGCCATGCCTTAGCCTTGGCCAACATGTCGAGCCACGGCCTCGGCCCGCATGCCTTGCTACGGCGTCGCCCAACATGCCATGCCACGGCCTCGCCCCGCATGCCATGCCACGGCCTCGCCCCGCATGCCATGCCACGGCCTCGCCCCGCATGACATGCCACGGCCTCGGCCCGCATGCCTTGCCACGGCGTTGCCCAACATGCCACGCCACGGCCTCGGCCCGCATGCCATGCCATGCCACGGCCCGCATGTCATGCCACGGCGTTGCCAAACATGCCATGCCACGGCCCCGGCCCGCATGCCTTGCTACGGCGTCGTCCAACATGCCATGCCACGGCCTCGGCCCGCATGCCATGCCACGGCCTCGGCCCGCATGCCATGCCACGGCCTCGGCCCGCATGCCATGCCACGGCCTCGGCCCGCATGACATGCCACGGCCTCGGCCCGCATGCCATGCCACGGCCTCGGCCCGCATGCCTTGCCACGGCGTTGCCCAACATGCCATGCCACGGCCCGCATGTCTTGCCACGGCGTTGCCAAACATGCCATGCCACGGCCTCGGCCCGCATGCCATGCCACGGCGTCGCCCAACATGCCATGCCGCGGCCACGGCCCGCATGCCATGCCACGGCCTCGGCCCGCATGCCTTGCCACGGCGTTGCCCAACATGGCATGCCACGGCCTCGGCCCGCATGCCATGCCACGGCCTCGGCCCGCATGTCTTGCCACGGCGTTGCCAAACATGCCATGCCACGGCCTCGGCCCGCATGCCATGCCACGGCGTCGCCCAACATGCCATGCCACGGCCACGGCCACGGCCCGCATGCCATGCCACGGCCTCGGCCCGCATGCCTTGCTACGGCGTTGCCCGACATGCCGTGCCACGGCCTCGGCCCGCATGCCTTGCCACCGCGTTGCCCAGCATGCCATGCCACCGCGTTGCCCGGCGTGCCATGCCTTAGCCTTGGCCAACATGTCGAGCCACGGCCTCGGCCCGCATGCCTTGCTACGGCGTCGCCCAACATGCCATGCCACGGCCTCGGCCCGCATGCCTTGGTACGGCGTCGCCCAACATGCCATGCCACGGCCTCGACCCGCATTACATGCCACGGCCTCGGCCCGCATTACATGCCACGGCCTCGGCCCGCATGACATGCCACGGCCTCGGCCCGCATGCCATGCCACGGCCTCGGCCCGCATGCCATGCCATGCCACGGCCCGCATGTCTTGCCACGGCGTTGCCAAACATGCCATGCCACGGCCTCGGCCCGCATGCCATGACACGGCGTCGCCCAACATGCCATGCCACGGCCACGGCCCGCATGCCATGCCACGGCCTCGGCCCGCATGCCTTGCTACGGCGTTGCCCAACATGCCATGCCACGGCCTCGGCCCGCATGCCTTGCCACCGCGTTGCCCAGCATGCCATGCCACCGCGTTGACCGGCGTGCCATGCCTTAGCCTTGGCCAACATGTCGAGCCACGGCCTGGGCCAAACTTGCCATGACACGGCCTCGGCCCGCATGCCATGCCACGGCCTCGGCCCGCATGACATGCCACGGCCTCGGCCCGCATGCCTTGCTACGGCGTCGCCCAACATTCCATGCCACGGCCTCGGCCCGCATGCCAAGCCACGGCCTCGGCCCGCATGACATGCCACGGCCTCGGCCCGCATGCCTTGCCACGACGTCGCCCAACTTGCCATGCCACGGCCTCGGCCCGCATGCCATGCCACGGCCTCGGCTCGCATGACATGCCACGGCCTCGGCCCGCATGCCTTGCTACGGCGTCGCCCAACATGCCATGCCACGGCCTCGGCCCGCATGACATGCCACGGCCTCGGACCGCATGCCTTGCTACGGCGTCGCCCAACATGCCATGCCACGGCCCCGGCCCGCATGCCTTGCCACCGCGTTGCCCGGCATGCCATGCCACCGCGTTGCCCGGCGTGCCATGCCTTAGCCTTGGCCAACATGTCGTGCCACGGCCTCGGCCCGCATGCCATGCCATGCCACGGCCCGCATGTCTTGCCACGGCGTTGCAAACATGCCATGCCACGGCCTCGGCCCGCATGCCTTGCTACGGCGTCGCCCAACATGCCATGCCACGGCCTCGGTCAGCATGCCATGCCATGGCACCGCCTTGTCCAGCACGCCGTGCCGCAGCGTTGGCCAGCATGCCTTGGCCGGCATGCCATGCCAATGCCTTGGGCCAACATGGCGTGCCACGGGCTGGGCCATGCCGGTCCGTTGCCCGGCATGCCACGGCCGTGGCGGCATGGCAAGCCACGGCCTCGGCCAGCATGCCATGCCCGGCCTCGCCCAGCATGCCATGGCACGGTCTTGGTCAGCATGCCATGCCATGGCACCGCCTTGTGCAACGTTGGCCAGCATGCCTTGGCCGGCATGCCATGCCAATGCCTTGGGCCAACATGGCGTGCCACGGGCTGGGCGAGCATGGCATGCCACGGGCTGGGCGAGCATGCCACGCCACGGCCTTGGCTAGCAGCAAGGCATGCCACGGCCTCGGCGAGCATGCCATGCCATGCCAAGGCCAAGGCCAAGGCCAAAGCCAAGGCCAAGGCCAAGGCCAAGGCAGTGGGCAAGGCCAAGTCCCTGTGCAAGGCATGGCCAAGGCCAAGGCCATGGCATGCCACCGCCTCGATCGATCTTTTTGAACATGATTCTTTTATAATCTTACCCAAACCGTGCAACACAATTAAAAATGCACTACAATCAATTTTAAATGTCATTCCCTATTTTTTTGCAATTTTTCTGGAGCTTTTCGAATTTTTAAAGCCCTTATTTGGCATAAAAAAATCAAAATAAAATAAAAAAAATGAAAAAAATAATTTAATAATTTCTATAATTACTAGTGAATCATCCTTTAATTATGGGAATTTTTCCATAATTTTTTGACCATTTTTATTAATTTTTATTATTTTTTAAGTATTAATATCGAAATAAATTAAAATAAAATATTTTCGGTAAAAAAATATTTTTTTTAATTTTTTTTATGGTGTATTAAATTATTTCCTACAACTTTCATGTTGAAAGTTTTGGCAAAAAACCATTACGTTTTAAAAAAACCCCATTATGACTCCTCGAACATGCTTGATGTTTCCTCCTGCCAGACTGAAAAGGGCTTAACAGGCTATTATAAGGGGGGGGCACCTCCCTTGCCCAGGGCAAGGCAGTGGCAGGTACGCCCCATGTTGGGCGCGGCCTGGGCTGCGGCCTTGGGTTACATGCACTGCGGCTCGACCGCGGCCTGGGCTGCGGCCTGGGGCGGCTCGGCCGCGGCCTTGGGCGGCCTGGACCGCGGCCTTGGGCGGCCTTGCGCGGCCTGGGCGCGGCCTTGCGCGGCCTGGGCGCGGCCTTGGGCGGCCTGGCCGCGGCCTTGCGCGGCCTGGGCGCGGCCTTGGGCAGCATGGCGTGGCATCCGCGCGGGCGTGGGCGGCCTGGCATGCGCGCGGCATGGGCAGCACGGCATGGCATGCGCACGGCCTGGGCGGCCTGGCATGCAGCCGGCCTGGCATGCCCGCGGCGTGGGCAGCACGGCATGGCATGCGCACGGCCTGGGCGGCCTGGCATGCAGCCGGCCTGGCATGCCCGCGGCGTGGGCAGCACGGCATGGCATGCGCACGGCCTGGGCGGCCTGGCATGCAGCTGGCCTGGGCAGCACGGCATGGCATGCGCACGGCCTGGGCGGCCTGGCATGCAGCCGGCCAGGGCAGCCTGGCCTGGCATGCCCGCGGCGTGGGCAGCGTGGCCTGTGCGAATACCGCGCGCGTGGTCTTTTGACCACGGTGCGCGTGTTGCGCGCATGGTCGCGCACGCCTTTGCACGCCTTCGCACGCAACGCACGTCTAGTGATAAGAACCGCAGCCAAGGCAGCCCAGCCCCAAGGCCATGGCCAGCAGCATGGCATGCCACGGCCAAGGCAGGCCAGCCAAAGCCAGCAGCATGCCATGCCAAGGCCAAGGCCAGCAGCATGCCATGCCACGGCCAAGGCAGCCCAGCCAAAGCCAGCAGCATGCCATGCCAAGGCCAAGGCCAGCAGCATGCCATGCCACGGCCAAGGCAGCCCAGCCAAAGCCAGCAGCATGCCATGCCAAGGCCTAGGCCAGCAGCATGCCTTGCCACGGCCAAGGCAGGCCTGCCAAAGCCAGCAGCATGCCATGCCAAGGCCAAGGCCAGCAGCATGCCATGCCACGGCCAAGGCAGCCCAGCCAAAGCCAGCAGCATGCCATGCCAAGGCCTAGGCCAGCAGCATGCCATGCCACGGCCAAGGCAGCCCAGCCAAAGCCAGCAGCATGCCATGCCAAGGCCTAGGCCAGCAGCATGCCATGCCACGGCCAAGGCAGGCCTGCCAAAGCCAGCAGCATGCCATGCCATGCCAAGGCCAAGGCCAGCAGCATGCCATGCCACGGCCAAGGCAGCCCAGCCAAAGCCAGCAGCTTGCCATGCCAAGGCCAAGGCCAGCAGCATGCCATGCCACGGCCAAGGCAGCCCAGCCAAAGCCAGCAGCATGCCATGCCAAGGCCAAGGCCAGCAGCATGCCATGCCACGGCCAAGGCAGGCCTGCCAAAGCCAGCAGCATGCCATGCCAAGGCCAAGGCCAGCAGCATGCCATGCCACGGCCAAGGCAGCCCAGCCAAAGCCAGCAGCATGCCATGCCAAGGCCTAGGCCAGCAGCATGCCATGCCACGGTCAAGGCAGCCCAGCCAAAGCCAGCAGCATGCCATGCCAAGGCCAAGGCCAGCAGAATGCCATGCCACGGCCAAGGCAGGCCAGCCAAAGCCAGCAGCATGCCATGCCAAGGCCAAGGCCAGCAGCATGCCATGCCACGGCCAAGGCAGCCCAGGCAAAGCCAGCAGCATGCCATGCCAAGGCCTAGGCCAGCAGCATGCCATGCCACGGCCAAGGCAGGCCAGCCAAAGCCAGCAGCATGCCATGCCAAGGCCAAGGCCAGCAGCATGCCATGCCACGGCCAAGGCAGCCCAGCCAAAGCCAGCAGCATGCCAGGCCAAGGCCTTGGCCAGCAGCATGCCATGCCACGGCCAAGGCAGGCCTGCCAAAGCCAGCAGCATGCCATGCCAAGGCCAAGGCCAGCAGCATGCCATGCCACGGCCAAGGCAGCCCAGCCAAAGCCAGCAGCATGCCATGCCAAGGCCTAGGCCAGCAGCATGCCATGCCACGGCCAAGGCAGCCCAGCCAAAGCCAGCAGCATGCCATGCCAAGGCCAAGGCCAGCAGCATGCCATGCCACGGCCAAGGCAGCCCAGCCAAAGCCAGCAGCATGCCATGCCAAGGCCTAGGCCAGCAGCATGCCATGCCACGGCCAAGGCAGCCCAGCCAAAGCCAGCAGCTTGCCATGCCAAGGCCAAGGCCAGCAGCATGCCATGCCACGGCCAAGGCAGCCCAGCCAAAGCCAGCAGCATGCCATGCCAAGGCCAAGGCCAGCAGCATGCCATGCCAAGGCCAAGGCCAGCAGCATGCCATGCCACGGCCAAGGCAGCCCAGCCAAGGCCAGCAGCATGCCATGCCACGGCCAAGGCAGCCCAGCCAAAGCCAGCAGCTTGCCATGCCAAGGCCAAGGCCAGCAGCATGCCATGCCACGGCCAAGGCAGCCCAGCCAAAGCCAGCAGCATGCCATGCCAAGGCCAAGGCCAGCAGCATGCCATGCCACGGCCAAGGCAGCCCAGCCAAAGCCAGCAGCATGCCATGCCAAGGCCAAGGCCAGCAGCATGCCATGCCACGGCCAAGGCAGCCCAGCCAAAGCCAGCAGCATGCCATGCCAAGGCCTAGGCCAGCAGCATGCCTTGCCACGGCCAAGGCAGGCCTGCCAAAGCCAGCAGCATGCCATGCCAAGGCCAAGGCCAGCAGCATGCCATGCCACGGCCAAGGCAGCCCAGCCAAAGCCAGCAGCATGCCATGCCAAGGCCTAGGCCAGCAGCATGCCATGCCACGGCCAAGGCAGCCCAGCCAAAGCCAGCAGCATGCCATGCCAAGGCCTAGGCCAGCAGCATGCCATGCCACGGCCAAGGCAGGCCTGCCAAAGCCAGCAGCATGCCATGCCAAGGCCAAGGCCAGCAGCATGCCATGCCACGGCCAAGCCAGCCCAGCCAAAGCCAGCAGCATGCCATGCCAAGGCCTAGGCCAGCAGCATGCCATGCCACGGCCAAGGCAGCCCATCCAAAGCCAGCAGCATGCCATGCCAAGGCCTAGGCCAGCAGCATGCCATGCCACGGCCAAGGCAGGCCAGCCAAAGCCTGCGGCATGCCATGCCAAGGCCAAGGCCAGCAGCATGCCATGCCACGGCCAAGGCAGCCCAGCCAAAGCCAGCAGCATGCCATGCCAAGGCCTAGGCCAGCAGCATGCCATGCCACGGCCAAGGCAGCCCAGCCAAAGCCAGCAGCTTGCCATGCCAAGGCCAAGGCCAGCAGCATGCCATGCCACGGCCAAGGCAGCCCAGCCAAAGCCAGCAGCATGCCATGCCAAGGCCAAGGCCAGCAGCATGCCATGCCAAGGCCAAGGCCAGCAGCATGCCATGCCACGGCCAAGGCAGCCCAGCCAAGGCCAGCAGCATGCCATGCCACGGCCAAGGCAGCCCAGCCAAAGCCAGCAGCTTGCCATGCCAAGGCCAAGGCCAGCAGCATGCCATGCCACGGCCAAGGCAGCCCAGCCAAAGCCAGCAGCATGCCATGCCAAGGCCAAGGCCAGCAGCATGCCATGCCACGGCCAAGGCAGCCCAGCCAAAGCCAGCAGCATGCCATGCCAAGGCCAAGGCCAGCAGCATGCCATGCCACGGCCAAGGCAGCCCAGCCAAAGCCAGCAGCATGCCATGCCAAGGCCTAGGCCAGCAGCATGCCTTGCCACGGCCAAGGCAGGCCTGCCAAAGCCAGCAGCATGCCATGCCAAGGCCAAGGCCAGCAGCATGCCATGCCACGGCCAAGGCAGCCCAGCCAAAGCCAGCAGCATGCCATGCCAAGGCCTAGGCCAGCAGCATGCCATGCCACGGCCAAGGCAGCCCAGCCAAAGCCAGCAGCATGCCATGCCAAGGCCTAGGCCAGCAGCATGCCATGCCACGGCCAAGGCAGGCCTGCCAAAGCCAGCAGCATGCCATGCCAAGGCCAAGGCCAGCAGCATGCCATGCCACGGCCAAGCCAGCCCAGCCAAAGCCAGCAGCATGCCATGCCAAGGCCTAGGCCAGCAGCATGCCATGCCACGGCCAAGGCAGCCCATCCAAAGCCAGCAGCATGCCATGCCAAGGCCTAGGCCAGCAGCATGCCATGCCACGGCCAAGGCAGGCCAGCCAAAGCCTGCGGCATGCCATGCCAAGGCCAAGGCCAGCAGCATGCCATGCCACGGCCAAGGCAGCCCAGCCAAAGCCAGCAGCATGCCATGCCAAGGCCTAGGCCAGCAGCATGCCATGCCACGGCCAAGGCAGGCCTGCCAAAGCCAGCAGCATGCCATGCCAAGGCCAAGGCCAGCAGCATGCCATGCCACGGCCAAGGCAGCCCAGCCAAAGCCAGCAGCATGCCATGCCAAGGCCAAGGCCAGCAGCATGCCATGCCACGGCCAAGGCAGGCCAGCCAAAGCCAGCAGCATGCCATGCCAAGGCCAAGGCCAGCAGCATGCCATGCCACGGCCAAGGCAGCCCAGCCAAAGCCAGCAGCATGCCATGCCAAGGCCAAGGCCAGCAGCATGCCATGCCACGGCCAAGGCAGCCCAGCCAAGGCCAGCAGCATGCCATGCCACGGCCAAGGCAGCCCAGCCAAAGCCAGCAGCTTGCCATGCCAAGGCCAAGGCCAGCAGCATGCCATGCCACGGCCAAGGCAGCCCAGCCAAAGCCAACAGCATGCCATGCCAAGGCCAAGGCCAGCAGCATGCCATGCCACGGCCAAGGCAGCCCAGCCAAAGCCAGCAGCATGCCATGCCAAGGCCAAGGCCAGCAGCATGCCATGCCACGGCCAAGGCAGCCCAGCCAAAGCCAGCAGCATGCCATGCCAAGGCCTAGGCCAGCAGCATGCCATGCCACGGCCAAGGCAGGCCTGCCCAAGCCAGCAGCATGCCATGCCAAGGCCAAGGCCAGCAGCATGCCATGCCACGGCCAAGGCAGCCCAGCCAAAGCCAGCAGCATGCCATGCCAAGGCCTAGGCCAGCAGCATGCCATGCCACGGCCAAGGCAGCCCAGCCAAAGCCAGCAGCATGCCATGCCAAGGCCAAGGCCAGCAGAATGCCATGCCACGGCCAAGGCAGGCCAGCCAAAGCCAGCAGCATGCCATGCCAAGGCCAAGGCCAGCAGCATGCCATGCCACGGCCAAGGCAGCCCAGGCAAAGCCAGCAGCATGCCATGCCAAGGCCTAGGCCAGCAGCATGCCATGCCACGGCCAAGGCAGGCCAGCCAAAGCCAGCAGCATGCCATGCCAAGGCCAAGGCCAGCAGCATGCCATGCCACGGCCAAGGCAGCCCAGCCAAAGCCAGCAGCATGCCAGGCCAAGGCCTTGGCCAGCAGCATGCCATGCCACGGCCAAGGCAGGCCTGCCAAAGCCAGCAGCATGCCATGCCAAGGCCAAGGCCAGCAGCATGCCATGCCACGGCCAAGGCAGCCCAGCCAAAGCCAGCAGCATGCCATGCCAAGGCCTAGGCCAGCAGCATGCCATGCCACGGCCAAGGCAGCCCAGCCAAAGCCAGCAGCATGCCATGCCAAGGCCAAGGCCAGCAGCATGCCATGCCACGGCCAAGGCAGCCCAGCCAAAGCCAGCAGCATGCCATGCCAAGGCCTAGGCCAGCAGCATGCCATGCCACGGCCAAGGCAGCCCAGCCAAAGCCAGCAGCATGCCATGCCAAGGCCAAGGCCAGCAGCATGCCATGCCACGGCCAAGGCAGCCCAGCCAAAGCCAGCAGCATGCCATGCCAAGGCCTAGGCCAGCAGCATGCCATGCCACGGCCAAGGCAGGCCTGCCAAAGCCAGCAGCATGCCACGCCAAGGCCTAGGCCAGCAGCATGCCATGCCACGGCCAAGGCCAGCAGCATGCCATGCCACGGCCAAGGCAGCCCAGCCAAAGCCAGCAGCATGCCATGCCAAGGCCTAGGCCAGCAGCATGCCATGCCAAGGCCTAGGCCAGCAGCATGCCATGCCACGGCCAAGGCAGCCCAGCCAAAGCCAGCAGCATGCCATGCCAAGGCCAAGGCCAGCAGCATGCCATGCCACGGCCAAGGCAGCCCAGCCAAAGCCAGCAGCATGCCATGCCAAGGCCTAGGCCAGCAGCATGCCATGCCACGGCCAAGGCAGGCCTGCCAAAGCCAGCAGCATGCCATGTCAAGGCCAAGGCCAGCAGCATGCCATGCCACGGCCAAGGCAGCCCAGCCAAAGCCAGCAGCATGCCATGCCATGGCCTAGGCCAGCAGCATGCCATGCCACGGCCAAGGCAGGCCAGCCAAAGCCAGCAGCATGCCATGCCAAGGCCTAGGCCAGCAGCATGCCATGCCACGGCCAAGGCAGGCCAGCCAAAGCCAGCAGCATGCCATGCCAAGGCCAAGGCCAGCAGCATGCCATGCCACGGCCAACGCAGCCCAGCCAAAGCCGGCGGCATGCCATGCCAAGGCCAAGGCCAGCAGCATGCCATGCCACGACCAAGGCTGCCAGCCAAAGCCAGCAGCATGCCATGCCAAGGCCTAGGCCAGCAGCATGCCATGCCACGGCCAAGGCAGCCCAGCCAAAGCCAGCAGCATGCCATGCCAAGGCCTAGGCCAGCAGCATGCCATGCCACGGCCAAGGCAGCCCAGCCAAAGCCAGCAGCATGCCATGCCAAGGCCAAGGCCAGCAGCATGCCATGCCACGGCCAAGGCAGCCCAGGAAAAGCCAGCAGCATGCCATGCCAAGGCCAAGGCCAGCAGCATGCCATGCCACGGCCAAGGCAGCCCAGCCAAAGCCGCCAGCATGCCATGCCAAGGCCAAGGCCAAGGCCAGCAGCATGCCATGCCACGGCCAAGGCCAAGGCCAAGGCAGCCCATCCGAAGCCAGCAACATTCCATGGCAAGGCCAACGCAGCCCAGCCAAAGCCGGCGGCATGCCATGCCAAGGCCAAGGCCAGCCGCATGTCTTGCCACGGCCTTGTCCCGCAGCGTGGCGTGCCTTTGCCTTGGGCTAGAACATCGCATGCCACGCCCTTGGCAAGCAATCCTGTCCCTCGTGTAATTGCCATTTGGTTTGGCTTTGACTTACGTATATGTTGCCCTGCGAAATGCTTGTCCCTCGGGTAACAGCCGTTTGGTTGCCTTTGACTTGCGAACCCGTTGCTAGTGCTTTCCCCAGTGGAAGCTTGTTGGGAAAAGTATGTCCCTCGGAAGTTGCCTGTTGCGTTTGTTATTTGCATTCGAGCTATCCGATGCTTGCTGGGTTTCTCTAAGAGTTTTTGCACGTTCGTCGGGCTTTTTAATTATTTATTTACTCATAAAAATTATAATAAAATAAATTAAAAATAAAAAAATAATTAAAAAAATTACTATAATTACTAGTGCCTCATCTTATAATTGTTGGAATTTTTCTAGAATTTTTTGAGTATTTTTAGTAATTTTTATTATTTTTTAAGTATTAAAATTGAAATAAATTAAAATAAAATATTCCGGTGGCCAAATATTTTTTTATAATTTTGTTTATGGTGTATTAAATTATTTCATACAACTTTCATGTTGAAAGTTTTGGCAAAAAACCATTACTTTTTAAAAAAACCCCATTATGACTCCTCGAACATGCTTGATGTTTCCTCCTGCCAGATTGAAAAGGGCTTAACAGGCTATTATA
>NC_138966.1:4062500-4075000 GCF_055761805.1 Camellia sinensis
CGCCCAACATGCAATGCCACGGCCTCGGCCCGCATGCCTTGCTACGGCGTCGCCCAACATGCCATGCCAGGGCCTCGGCCCGCATGCCGTGCCACGGCCTCGGCCCGCATGACATGCCACGGCCTCGGCCCGCATGCCATGCCATGCCACGGCCCGCATGTCTTGCCACGGCGTTGCCAAACATGCCATGCCACGGCCTCGGCCCGCATGCCATGCCACGGCGTCGCCCAACATGCCATGCCACGGCCACGGCCCGCATGCCATGCCACGGCCTCGGCCCGCATGCCTTGCTACGGCGTTGCCCAACATGCCATGCCACGGCCTCGGCCCGCATGCCATGCCACGGCCTCGGCCCGCATGACATGCCACGGCCTCGGCCCGCATGACATGCCACGGCCTCGGCCCGCATGCCATACCACGGCCTCGGCCCGCATGCCATGCCACGGCCTCGGCCCGCATGCCATGCCACGGCCTCGGCCCGCATGCCTTGCCACGGCGTTGCCCAACATGCCACGCCACGGCCTCGGCCCGCATGCCATGCCATGCCACGGCCCGCATGTCTTTGCCACGGCGTTGCCAAACATGCCATGCCACGGCCTCGACCAGCATGCCATGCCACGGCGTCGCCCAACATGCCATGCCACGGCCACGGCCCGCATGCCATGCCACGGCCTCGGCCCGCATGCCTTGCTACGGCGTTGCCCAACATGCCATGCCACGGCCTCGGCCCGCATGCCATGCCACGGCCTCGGCCCGCATGACATGCCACGGCCTCGGCCCGCATGCCATGCCACGGCCTCGGCCCGCATGCCATGCCACGGCCTCGGCCCGCATGCCATGCCACGGCCTCGGCCCGCATGCCTTGCCACGGCGTTGCCCAACATGCCACGCCACGGCCTCGGCCCGCATGCCATGCCATGCCACGGCCCGCATGTCTTTGCCACGGCGTTGCCAAACATGCCATGCCACGGCCTCGACCAGCATGCCATGCCACGGCGTCGCCCAACATGCCATGCCACGGCCACGGCCCGCATGCCATGCCACGGCCTCGGCCCGCATGCCTTGCTACGGCGTTGCCCAACATGCCATGCCACGGCCTCGGCCCGCATGCCTTGCCACCGCGTTGCCCAGCATGCCATGCCACCGCGTTGCCCGTCGTTCCATGCCTTAGCCTTGGCCAACATGTCGAGCCACGGCCTCGGCCCGCATGCCATGCTACGGCGTCGCCCAACATGCCATGCCACGGCCTCGGCCCGCATGCCTTGCTACGGCGTCGCCCAACATGCCATGCCACGGCCTCGGCCCGCATGCCATGCCACGGCCTCGGCCCGCATGCCATGCCACGGCCTCGGCCCGCATGCCATGCCACGGCCTCGGCCCGCATGCCATGCCACGGCCTCGGCCCGCATGCCCTGCCACGGCGTTGCCCAACATGCCATGCCACGTCCTCGGCCCGCATGCCATGACATGCCACGGCCCGCATGTGTTGCCACGGCGTTGCCAAACATGCCATGCCACGGCCTCGGCCCGCATGCCATGCCACGGCGTCGCCCAACATGCCATGCCACGGCCACGGCCCGCATGCCATGCCACGGCCTCGGCCCGCATGCCTTGCTACGGCGTTGCCCAACATGCCATGCCACGGCCTCGGCCCGCATGCCTTGCCACGGCGTTGCCCAACATGCCATGCCACGGCCTCGGCCCGCATGCCATGCCATGCCACGGCCCGCATGTCTTGCCAAGGCGTTGCCAAACATGCCTTGCCACGGCCTCGGCCCGCATGCCATGCCACGGCGTCGCCCAACATGCCATGCCACGGCCTCGGCCCGCATGCCATGCCATGCCACGGCCCGCATGTCTTGCCACGGCGTTGCCAAACATGCCATGCCACGGCCTCGGCCCGCATGCCATGCCACGGCGTCGCCCAACATGCCATGCCCCGGCCACGGCCCGCATGCCATGCCACGGCCTCGGCCCGCATGCATTGCTACGGCGTTGCCCAACATGCCATGCCACGGCCTCGGCCCGCATGCCTTGCCACCGCGTTGCCCAGCATGCCATGCCACCGCGTTGCCCGGCGTGCCATGCCTTAGCCTTGGCCAACATGTCGAGCCACGGCCTCGGCCCGCATGCCTTGCTACGGCGTCGCCCAACATGCCATGCCACGGCCTCGCCCCGCATGCCATGCCACGGCCTCGCCCCGCATGCCATGCCACGGCCTCGCCCCGCATGACATGCCACGGCCTCGGCCCGCATGCCTTGCCACGGCGTTGCCCAACATGCCACGCCACGGCCTCGGCCCGCCTGCCATGCCATGCCACGGCCCGCATGTCATGCCACGGCGTTGCCAAACATGCCATGCCACGGCCCCGGCCCGCATGCCTTGCTACGGCGTCGTCCAACATGCCATGCCACGGCCTCGGCCCGCATGCCATGCCACGGCCTCGGCCCGCATGCCATGCCACGGCCTCGGCCCGCATGCCATGCCACGGCCTCGGCCCGCATGCCATGCCACGGCCTCGGCCCGCATGACATGCCACGGCCTCGGCCCGCATGCCATGCCACGGCCTCGGCCCGCATGCCTTGCCACGGCGTTGCCCAACATGCCATGCCACGGCCCGCATGTCTTGCCACGGCGTTGCCAAACATGCCATGCCACGGCCTCGGCCCGCATGCCATGCCACGGCGTCGCCCAACATGCCATGCCGCGGCCACGGCCCGCATGCCATGCCACGGCCTCGGCCCGCATGCCTTGCCACGGCGTTGCCCAACATGGCATGCCACGGCCTCGGCCCGCATGCCATGCCACGGCCTCGGCCCGCATGTCTTGCCACGGCGTTGCCAAACATGCCATGCCACGGCCTCGGCCCGCATGCCATGCCACGGCGTCGCCCAACATGCCATGCCACGGCCACGGCCACGGCCCGCATGCCATGCCACGGCCTCGGCCCGCATGCCTTGCTACGGCGTTGCCCGACATGCCATGCCACGGCCTCGGCCCGCATGCCTTGCCACCGCGTTGCCCAGCATGCCATGCCACCGCGTTGCCCGGCGTGCCATGCCTTAGCCTTGGCCAACATGTCGAGCCACGGCCTCGGCCCGCATGCCTTGCTACGGCGTCGCCCAACATGCCATGCCACGGCCTCGGCCCGCATGCCATGCCACGGCCTCGGCCCGCATGCCTTGGTACGGCGTCGCCCAACATGCCATGCCACGGCCTCGACCCGCATTACATGCCACGGCCTCGGCCCGCATTACATGCCACGGCCTCGGCCCGCATGACATGCCACGGCCTCGGCCCGCATGCCATGCCACGGCCTCGGCCCGCATGCCATGCCATGCCACGGCCCGCATGTCTTGCCACGGCGTTGCCAAACATGCCATGCCACGGCCTCGGCCCGCATGCCATGACACGGCGTCGCCCAACATGCCATGCCACGGCCACGGCCCGCATGCCATGCCACGGCCTCGGCCCGCATGCCTTGCTACGGCGTTGCCCAACATGCCATGCCACGGCCTCGGCCCGCATGCCTTGCCACCGCGTTGCCCAGCATGCCATGCCACCGCGTTGACCGGCGTGCCATGCCTTAGCCTTGGCCAACATGTCGAGCCACGGCCTGGGCCAAACTTGCCATGACACGGCCTCGGCCCGCATGCCATGCCACGGCCTCGGCCCGCATGACATGCCACGGCCTCGGCCCGCATGCCTTGCTACGGCGTCGCCCAACATTCCATGCCACGGCCTCGGCCCGCATGCCAAGCCACGGCCTCGGCCCGCATGACATGCCACGGCCTCGGCCCGCATGCCTTGCCACGACGTCGCCCAACTTGCCATGCCACGGCCTCGGCCCGCATGCCATGCCACGGCCTCGGCTCGCATGACATGCCACGGCCTCGGCCCGCATGCCTTGCTACGGCGTCGCCCAACATGCCATGCCACGGCCTCGGCCCGCATGACATGCCACGGCCTCGGACCGCATGCCTTGCTACGGCGTCGCCCAACATGCCATGCCACGGCCCCGGCCCGCATGCCTTGCCACCGCGTTGCCCGGCATGCCATGCCACCGCGTTGCCCGGCGTGCCATGCCTTAGCCTTGGCCAACATGTCGTGCCACGGCCTCGGCCCGCATGCCATGCCATGCCACGGCCCGCATGTCTTGCCACGGCGTTGCAAACATGCCATGCCACGGCCTCGGCCCGCATGCCTTGCTACGGCGTCGCCCAACATGCCATGCCACGGCCTCGGTCAGCATGCCATGCCATGGCACCGCCTTGTCCAGCACGCCGTGCCGCAGCGTTGGCCAGCATGCCTTGGCCGGCATGCCATGCCAATGCCTTGGGCCAACATGGCGTGCCACGGGCTGGGCCATGCCGGTCCGTTGCTCGGCATGCCACGGCCGTGGCGGCATGGCAAGCCACGGCCTCGGCCAGCATGCCATGCCCGGCCTCGCCCAGCATGCCATGGCACGGTCTTGGTCAGCATGCCATGCCATGGCACCGCCTTGTGCAACGTTGGCCAGCATGCCTTGGCCGGCATGCCATGCCAATGCCTTGGGCCAACATGGCGTGCCACGGGCTGGGCGAGCATGGCATGCCACGGGCTGGGCGAGCATGCCACGCCACGGCCTTGGCTAGCAGCAAGGCATGCCACGGCCTCGGCGAGCATGCCATGCCATGCCAAGGCCAAGGCCAAGGCCAAAGCCAAGGCCAAGGCCAAGGCCAAGGCAGTGGGCAAGGCCAAGTCCCTGTGCAAGGCATGGCCAAGGCCAAGGCCATGGCATGCCACCGCCTCGATCGATCTTTTTGAACATGATTCTTTTATAATCTTACCCAAACCGTGCAACACAATTAAAAATGCACTACAATCAATTTTAAATGTCATTCCCTATTTTTTTGCAATTTTTCTGGAGCTTTTCGAATTTTTAAAGCCCTTATTTGGCATAAAAAAATCAAAATAAAATAAAAAAAATGAAAAAAATAATTTAATAATTTCTATAATTACTAGTGAATCATCCTTTAATTATGGGAATTTTTCCATAATTTTTTGACAATTTTTATTAATTTTTATTATTTTTTAAGTATTAATATCGAAATAAATTAAAATAAAATATTTTCGGTAAAAAAATATTTTTTTTAATTTTTTTTATGGTGTATTAAATTATTTCCTACAACTTTCATGTTGAAAGTTTTGGCAAAAAACCATTACTTTTTAAAAAAACCCCATTATGACTCCTCGAACATGCTTGATGTTTCCTCCTGCCAGACTGAAAAGGGCTTAACAGGCTATTATAAGGGGGGGGCACCTCCCTTGCCCAGGGCAAGGCAGTGGCAGGTACGCCCCATGTTGGGCGCGGCCTGGGCTGCGGCCTTGGGTTACATGCACTGCGGCTCGACCGCGGCCTGGGCTGCGGCCTGGGGCGGCTCGGCCGCGGCCTTGGGCGGCCTGGACCGCGGCCTTGGGCGGCCTTGCGCGGCCTGGGCGCGGCCTTGCGCGGCCTGGGCGCGGCCTTGGGCGGCCTGGCCGCGGCCTTGCGCGGCCTGGGCGCGGCCTTGGGCAGCATGGCGTGGCATCCGCGCGGGCATGGGCGGCCTGGCATGCGCGCGGCATGGGCAGCACGGCATGGCATGCGCACGGCCTGGGCGGCCTGGCATGCAGCCGGCCTGGCATGCCCGCGGCGTGGGCAGCACGGCATGGCATGCGCACGGCCTGGGCGGCCTGGCATGCAGCCGGCCTGGCATGCCCGCGGCGTGGGCAGCACGGCATGCATGCGCACGGCCTGGGCGGCCTGGCATGCAGCTGGCCTGGGCAGCACGGCATGGCATGCGCACGGCCTGGGCGGCCTGGCATGCAGCCGGCCAGGGCAGCCTGGCCTGGCATGCCCGCGGCGTGGGCAGCGTGGCCTGTGCGAATACCGCGCGCGTGGTCTTTTGACCACGGTGCGCGTGTTGCGCGCATGGTCGCGCACGCCTTTGCACGCCTTCGCACGCAACGCACGTCTAGTGATAAGAACCGCAGCCAAGGCAGCCCAGCCCCAAGGCCATGGCCAGCAGCATGGCATGCCACGGCCAAGGCAGGCCAGCCAAAGCCAGCAGCATGCCATGCCAAGGCCAAGGCCAGCAGCATGCCATGCCACGGCCAAGGCAGCCCAGCCAAAGCCAGCAGCATGCCATGCCAAGGCCAAGGCCAGCAGCATGCCATGCCACGGCCAAGGCAGCCCAGCCAAAGCCAGCAGCATGCCATGCCAAGGCCTAGGCCAGCAGCATGCCTTGCCACGGCCAAGGCAGGCCTGCCAAAGCCAGCAGCATGCCATGCCAAGGCCAAGGCCAGCAGCATGCCATGCCACGGCCAAGGCAGCCCAGCCAAAGCCAGCAGCATGCCATGCCAAGGCCTAGGCCAGCAGCATGCCATGCCACGGCCAAGGCAGCCCAGCCAAAGCCAGCAGCATGCCATGCCAAGGCCTAGGCCAGCAGCATGCCATGCCACGGCCAAGGCAGGCCTGCCAAAGCCAGCAGCATGCCATGCCATGCCAAGGCCAAGGCCAGCAGCATGCCATGCCACGGCCAAGGCAGCCCAGCCAAAGCCAGCAGCTTGCCATGCCAAGGCCAAGGCCAGCAGCATGCCATGCCACGGCCAAGGCAGCCCAGCCAAAGCCAGCAGCATGCCATGCCAAGGCCAAGGCCAGCAGCATGCCATGCCACGGCCAAGGCAGGCCTGCCAAAGCCAGCAGCATGCCATGCCAAGGCCAAGGCCAGCAGCATGCCATGCCACGGCCAAGGCAGCCCAGCCAAAGCCAGCAGCATGCCATGCCAAGGCCTAGGCCAGCAGCATGCCATGCCACGGCCAAGGCAGCCCAGCCAAAGCCAGCAGCATGCCATGCCAAGGCCAAGGCCAGCAGAATGCCATGCCACGGCCAAGGCAGGCCAGCCAAAGCCAGCAGCATGCCATGCCAAGGCCAAGGCCAGCAGCATGCCATGCCACGGCCAAGGCAGCCCAGGCAAAGCCAGCAGCATGCCATGCCAAGGCCTAGGCCAGCAGCATGCCATGCCACGGCCAAGGCAGGCCAGCCAAAGCCAGCAGCATGCCATGCCAAGGCCAAGGCCAGCAGCATGCCATGCCACGGCCAAGGCAGCCCAGCCAAAGCCAGCAGCATGCCAGGCCAAGGCCTTGGCCAGCAGCATGCCATGCCACGGCCAAGGCAGGCCTTCCAAAGCCAGCAGCATGCCATGCCAAGGCCAAGGCCAGCAGCATGCCATGCCACGGCCAAGGCAGCCCAGCCAAAGCCAGCAGCATGCCATGCCAAGGCCTAGGCCAGCAGCATGCCATGCCACGGCCAAGGCAGCCCAGCCAAAGCCAGCAGCATGCCATGCCAAGGCCAAGGCCAGCAGCATGCCATGCCACGGCCAAGGCAGCCCAGCCAAAGCCAGCAGCATGCCATGCCAAGGCCTAGGCCAGCAGCATGCCATGCCACGGCCAAGGCAGCCCAGCCAAAGCCAGCAGCTTGCCATGCCAAGGCCAAGGCCAGCAGCATGCCATGCCACGGCCAAGGCAGCCCAGCCAAAGCCAGCAGCATGCCATGCCAAGGCCAAGGCCAGCAGCATGCCATGCCAAGGCCAAGGCCAGCAGCATGCCATGCCACGGCCAAGGCAGCCCAGCCAAGGCCAGCAGCATGCCATGCCACGGCCAAGGCAGCCCAGCCAAAGCCAGCAGCTTGCCATGCCAAGGCCAAGGCCAGCAGCATGCCATGCCACGGCCAAGGCAGCCCAGCCAAAGCCAGCAGCATGCCATGCCAAGGCCAAGGCCAGCAGCATGCCATGCCACGGCCAAGGCAGCCCAGCCAAAGCCAGCAGCATGCCATGCCAAGGCCAAGGCCAGCAGCATGCCATGCCACGGCCAAGGCAGCCCAGCCAAAGCCAGCAGCATGCCATGCCAAGGCCTAGGCCAGCAGCATGCCTTGCCACGGCCAAGGCAGGCCTGCCAAAGCCAGCAGCATGCCATGCCAAGGCCAAGGCCAGCAGCATGCCATGCCACGGCCAAGGCAGCCCAGCCAAAGCCAGCAGCATGCCATGCCAAGGCCTAGGCCAGCAGCATGCCATGCCACGGCCAAGGCAGCCCAGCCAAAGCCAGCAGCATGCCATGCCAAGGCCTAGGCCAGCAGCATGCCATGCCACGGCCAAGGCAGGCCTGCCAAAGCCAGCAGCATGCCATGCCAAGGCCAAGGCCAGCAGCATGCCATGCCACGGCCAAGCCAGCCCAGCCAAAGCCAGCAGCATGCCATGCCAAGGCCTAGGCCAGCAGCATGCCATGCCACGGCCAAGGCAGCCCATCCAAAGCCAGCAGCATGCCATGCCAAGGCCTAGGCCAGCAGCATGCCATGCCACGGCCAAGGCAGGCCAGCCAAAGCCTGCGGCATGCCATGCCAAGGCCAAGGCCAGCAGCATGCCATGCCACGGCCAAGGCAGCCCAGCCAAAGCCAGCAGCATGCCATGCCAAGGCCTAGGCCAGCAGCATGCCATGCCACGGCCAAGGCAGGCCTGCCAAAGCCAGCAGCATGCCATGCCAAGGCCAAGGCCAGCAGCATGCCATGCCACGGCCAAGGCAGCCCAGCCAAAGCCAGCAGCATGCCATGCCAAGGCCAAGGCCAGCAGCATGCCATGCCACGGCCAAGGCAGGCCAGCCAAAGCCAGCAGCATGCCATGCCAAGGCCAAGGCCAGCAGCATGCCATGCCACGGCCAAGGCAGCCCAGCCAAAGCCAGCAGCATGCCATGCCAAGGCCAAGGCCAGCAGCATGCCATGCCACGGCCAAGGCAGCCCAGCCAAGGCCAGCAGCATGCCATGCCACGGCCAAGGCAGCCCAGCCAAAGCCAGCAGCTTGCCATGCCAAGGCCAAGGCCAGCAGCATGCCATGCCACGGCCAAGGCAGCCCAGCCAAAGCCAACAGCATGCCATGCCAAGGCCAAGGCCAGCAGCATGCCATGCCACGGCCAAGGCAGCCCAGCCAAAGCCAGCAGCATGCCATGCCAAGGCCAAGGCCAGCAGCATGCCATGCCACGGCCAAGGCAGCCCAGCCAAAGCCAGCAGCATGCCATGCCAAGGCCTAGGCCAGCAGCATGCCATGCCACGGCCAAGGCAGGCCTGCCAAAGCCAGCAGCATGCCATGCCAAGGCCAAGGCCAGCAGCATGCCATGCCACGGCCAAGGCAGCCCAGCCAAAGCCAGCAGCATGCCATGCCAAGGCCTAGGCCAGCAGCATGCCATGCCACGGCCAAGGCAGCCCAGCCAAAGCCAGCAGCATGCCATGCCAAGGCCAAGGCCAGCAGAATGCCATGCCACGGCCAAGGCAGGCCAGCCAAAGCCAGCAGCATGCCATGCCAAGGCCAAGGCCAGCAGCATGCCATGCCACGGCCAAGGCAGCCCAGGCAAAGCCAGCAGCATGCCATGCCAAGGCCTAGGCCAGCAGCATGCCATGCCACGGCCAAGGCAGGCCAGCCAAAGCCAGCAGCATGCCATGCCAAGGCCAAGGCCAGCAGCATGCCATGCCACGGCCAAGGCAGCCCAGCCAAAGCCAGCAGCATGCCAGGCCAAGGCCTTGGCCAGCAGCATGCCATGCCACGGCCAAGGCAGGCCTGCCAAAGCCAGCAGCATGCCATGCCAAGGCCAAGGCCAGCAGCATGCCATGCCACGGCCAAGGCAGCCCAGCCAAAGCCAGCAGCATGCCATGCCAAGGCCTAGGCCAGCAGCATGCCATGCCACGGCCAAGGCAGCCCAGCCAAAGCCAGCAGCATGCCATGCCAAGGCCAAGGCCAGCAGCATGCCATGCCACGGCCAAGGCAGCCCAGCCAAAGCCAGCAGCATGCCATGCCAAGGCCTAGGCCAGCAGCATGCCATGCCACGGCCAAGGCAGCCCAGCCAAAGCCAGCAGCATGCCATGCCAAGGCCAAGGCCAGTAGCATGCCATGCCACGGCCAAGGCAGCCCAGCCAAAGCCAACAGCATGCCATGCCAAGGCCTAGGCCAGCAGCATGCCATGCCACGGCCAAGGCAGCCCAGCCAAAGCCAGCAGCATGCCATGCCAAGGCCTAGGCCAGCAGCATGCCATGCCACGGCCAAGGCAGCCCAGCCAAAGCCAGCAGCATGCCATGCCAAGGCCTAGGCCAGCAGCATGCCATGCCACGGCCAAGGCAGCCCAGCCAAAGCCAGCAGCATGCCAAGCCAAGGCCAAGGCCAGCAGCATGCCATGCCACGGCCAAGGCAGCCCAGCCAAAGCCAGCAGCATGCCATGCCAAGGCCTAGGCCAGCAGCATGCCATGCCACGGCCAAGGCAGGCCTGCCAAAGCCAGCAGCATGCCATGTCAAGGCCAAGGCCAGCAGCATGCCATGCCACGGCCAAGGCAGCCCAGCCAAAGCCAGCAGCATGCCATGCCATGGCCTAGGCCAGCAGCATGCCATGCCACGGCCAAGGCAGGCCAGCCAAAGCCAGCAGCATGCCATGCCAAGGCCTAGGCCAGCAGCATGCCATGCCACGGCCAAGGCAGGCCAGCCAAAGCCAGCAGCATGCCATGCCAAGGCCAAGGCCAGCAGCATGCCATGCCACGGCCAACGCAGCCCAGCCAAAGCCGGCGGCATGCCATGCCAAGGCCAAGGCCAGCAGCATGCCATGCCACGACCAAGGCTGCCAGCCAAAGCCAGCAGCATGCCATGCCAAGGCCTAGGCCAGCAGCATGCCATGCCACGGCCAAGGCAGCCCAGCCAAAGCCAGCAGCATGCCATGCCAAGGCCTAGGCCAGCAGCATGCCATGCCACGGCCAAGGCAGCCCAGCCAAAGCCAGCAGCATGCCATGCCAAGGCCAAGGCCAGCAGCATGCCATGCCACGGCCAAGGCAGCCCAGGCAAAGCCAGCAGCATGCCATGCCAAGGCCAAGGCCAGCAGCATGCCATGCCACGGCCAAGGCAGCCCAGCCAAAGCCGCCAGCATGCCATGCCAAGGCCAAGGCCAAGGCCAGCAGCATGCCATGCCACGGCCAAGGCCAAGGCCAAGGCAGCCCATCCGAAGCCAGCAACATTCCATGGCAAGGCCAACGCAGCCCAGCCAAAGCCGGCGGCATGCCATGCCAAGGCCAAGGCCAGCCGCATGTCTTGCCACGGCCTTGTCCCGCAGCGTGGCGTGCCTTTGCCTTGGGCTAGAACATCGCATGCCACGCCCTTGGCAAGCAATCCTGTCCCTCGTGTAATTGCCATTTGGTTTGGCTTTGACTTACGTATATGTTGCCCTGCGAAATGCTTGTCCCTCGGGTAATAGCCGTTTGGTTGCCTTTGACTTGCGAACCCGTTGCTAGTGCTTTCCCCAGTGGAAGCTTGTTGGGAAAAGTATGTCCCTCGGAAGTTGCCTGTTGCGTTTGTTATTTGCATTCGAGCTATCCGATGCTTGCTGGGTTTCTCTAAGAGTTTTTGCACGTTCGTCGGGCTTTTTAATTATTTATTTACTCATAAAAATTATAATAAAATAAATTAAAAATAAAAAAATAATTAAAAAAATTACTATAATTACTAGTGCCTCATCTTATAATTGTTGGAATTTTTCTAGAATTTTTTGAGTATTTTTAGTAATTTTTATTATTTTTTAAGTATTAAAATTGAAATAAATTAAAATAAAATATTCCGGTGGCCAAATATTTTTTTATAATTTTGTTTATGGTGTATTAAATTATTTCATACAACTTTCATGTTGAAAGTTTTGGCAAAAAACCATTACTTTTTAAAAAAACCCCATTATGACTCCTCGAACATGCTTGATGTTTCCTCCTGCCAGATTGAAAAGGGCTTAACAGGCTATTATAAGGGGGGGGCACCTCCCTTAAGGCTGGCCAGCATGGCCAGGCCACAGGCCACGCCTATGCCTAGGCGGGCGCTTGGCACATGCCATCGCTTGGCTTGTGGCATTGGCTTGTGGCATCGAAACTACATAGCCAAGCACGGGATGCGTCGAGTGGCGGCCCGCGGCGGTGGCGGTGGCACGTTGGCCTAGGCCAGCATGCCATGCCACAGCCTTGGCCAGCAACATGGCATGCCAAAGCCTTGGCCAGCAACATGGCATGCCAAAGCCTTGGCCAGCAGCATGCCATGCCTTGGCCTTGGCAAGCATGTCATGCCACGGCCTTGGCCAGCAGCATGCCATGCCACGGCCTTGGCCAGCAGCATGCCATGCCCCGGCCTTGGCCAGCAGCATGCCATGCCACGGCCTTGGCCAGCAGCATGCCATGCCACAGCCTTGGCCAGCAGCATGCCATGCCACAGCCTTGGCCAGCAACATGGCATGCCAAAGCCTTGGCCAGCAGCATGCCATGCCTTGGCCTTGGCAAGCATGCCATGCCACGGCCTTGGCCAGCAGCATGCCATGCCACGGCCTTGGCCAGCAGCATGCCATGCCAAAGCCTTGGCCAGCAGCACGCCATGCCCCGGCCTTGGCAAGCTTGTCATGCCACGGCCATGGCCAGCAGCGTGCT
>NC_138966.1:4085000-4087500 GCF_055761805.1 Camellia sinensis
CTACGGCGTTGCCCAACATGCCATGCCACGGCCTCGGCCCGCATGCCATGCCACGGCCTCGGCCCGCATGACATGCCACGGCCTCGGCCCGCATGCCATGCCACGGCCTCGGCCCGCATGCCATGCCACGGCCTCGGCCCGCATGCCATGCCACGGCCTCGGCCCGCATGCCTTGCCACGGCGTTGCCCAACATGCCACGCCACGGCCTCGGCCCGCATGCCATGCCATGCCACGGCCCGCATGTCTTTGCCACGGCGTTGCCAAACATGCCATGCCACGGCCTCGACCAGCATGCCATGCCACGGCGTCGCCCAACATGCCATGCCACGGCCACGGCCCGCATGCCATGCCACGGCCTCGGCCCGCATGCCTTGCTACGGCGTTGCCCAACATGCCATGCCACGGCCTCGGCCCGCATGCCTTGCCACCGCGTTGCCCAGCATGCCATGCCACCGCGTTGCCCGTCGTTCCATGCCTTAGCCTTGGCCAACATGTCGAGCCACGGCCTCGGCCCGCATGCCATGCTACGGCGTCGCCCAACATGCCATGCCACGGCCTCGGCCCGCATGCCTTGCTACGGCGTCGCCCAACATGCCATGCCACGGCCTCGGCCCGCATGCCATGCCACGGCCTCGGCCCGCATGCCATGCCACGGCCTCGGCCCGCATGCCATGCCACGGCCTCGGCCCGCGTGCCCTGCCACGGCGTTGCCCAACATGCCATGCCACGTCCTCGGCCCGCATGCCATGACATGCCACGGCCCGCATGTGTTGCCACGGCGTTGCCAAACATGCCATGCCACGGCCTCGGCCCGCATGCCATGCCACGGCGTCGCCCAACATGCCATGCCACGGCCACGGCCCGCATGCCATGCCACGGCCTCGGCCCGCATGCCTTGCTACGGCGTTGCCCAACATGCCATGCCACGGCCTCGGCCCGCATGCCTTGCCACGGCGTTGCCCAACATGCCATGCCACGGCCTCGGCCCGCATGCCATGCCATGCCACGGCCCGCATGTCTTGCCAAGGCGTTGCCAAACATGCCTTGCCACGGCCTCGGCCCGCATGCCATGCCACGGCGTCGCCCAACATGCCATGCCACGGCCTCGGCCCGCATGCCATGCCATGCCACGGCCCGCATGTCTTGCCACGGCGTTGCCAAACATGCCATGCCACGGCCTCGGCCCGCATGCCATGCCACGGCGTCGCCCAACATGCCATGCCACGGCCACGGCCCGCATGCCATGCCACGGCCTCGGCCCGCATGCCTTGCTACGGCGTTGCCCGACATGCCATGCCACGGCCTCGGCCCGCATGCCTTGCCACCGCGTTGCCCAGCATGCCATGCCACCGCGTTGCCCGGCGTGCCATGCCTTAGCCTTGGCCAACATGTCGAGCCACGGCCTCGGCCCGCATGCCTTGCTACGGCGTCGCCCAACATGCCATGCCACGGCCTCGGCCCGCATGCCATGCCACGGCCTCGGCCCGCATGCCTTGGTACGGCGTCGCCCAACATGCCATGCCACGGCCTCGACCCGCATTACATGCCACGGCCTCGGCCCGCATTACATGCCACGGCCTCGGCCCGCATGACATGCCACGGCCTCGGCCCGCATGCCATGCCACGGCCTCGGCCCGCATGCCATGCCATGCCACGGCCCGCATGTCTTGCCACGGCGTTGCCAAACATGCCATGCCACGGCCTCGGCCCGCATGCCATGACACGGCGTCGCCCAACATGCCATGCCACGGCCACGGCCCGCATGCCATGCCACGGCCTCGGCCCGCATGCCTTGCTACGGCGTTGCCCAACATGCCATGCCACGGCCTCGGCCCGCATGCCTTGCCACCGCGTTGCCCAGCATGCCATGCCACCGCGTTGACCGGCGTGCCATGCCTTAGCCTTGGCCAACATGTCGAGCCACGGCCTGGGCCAAACTTGCCATGACACGGCCTCGGCCCGCATGCCATGCCACGGCCTCGGCCCGCATGACATGCCACGGCCTCGGCCCGCATGCCTTGCTACGGCGTCGCCCAACATTCCATGCCACGGCCTCGGCCCGCATGCCAAGCCACGGCCTCGGCCCGCATGACATGCCACGGCCTCGGCCCGCATGCCTTGCCACGACGTCGCCCAACTTGCCATGCCACGGCCTCGGCCCGCATGCCATGCCACGGCCTCGGCTCGCATGACATGCCACGGCCTCGGCCCGCATGCCTTGCTACGGCGTCGCCCAACATGCCATGCCACGGCCTCGGCCCGCATGACATGCCACGGCCTCGGACCGCATGCCTTGCTACGGCGTCGCCCAACATGCCATGCCACGGCCCCGGCCCGCATGCCTTGCCACCGCGTTGCCCGGCATGCCATGCCACCGCGTTGCCCGGCGTGCCATGCCTTAGCCTTGGCCAACATGTCGTGCCACGGCCTCGGCCCGCATGCCATGCCATGCCACGGCCCGCATGTCTTGCCACGGCGTTGCAAACATGCCATGCCACG
>NC_138966.1:4092500-4110000 GCF_055761805.1 Camellia sinensis
TGCTACGGCGTTGCCCAACATGCCATGCCACGGCCTCGGCCCGCATGCCTTGCCACCGCGTTGCCCAGCATGCCATGCCACCGCGTTGCCCGGCGTGCCATGCCTTAGCCTTGGCCAACATGTCGAGCCACGGCCTCGGCCCGCATGCCTTGCTACGGCGTCGCCCAACATGCCATGCCACGGCCTCGCCCCGCATGCCATGCCACGGCCTCGCCCCGCATGCCATGCCACGGCCTCGCCCCGCATGACATGCCACGGCCTCGGCCCGCATGCCTTGCCACGGCGTTGCCCAACATGCCACGCCACGGCCTCGGCCCGCATGCCATGCCATGCCACGGCCCGCATGTCATGCCACGGCGTTGCCAAACATGCCATGCCACGGCCCCGGCCCGCATGCCTTGCTACGGCGTCGTCCAACATGCCATGCCACGGCCTCGGCCCGCATGCCATGCCACGGCCTCGGCCCGCATGCCATGCCACGGCCTCGGCCCGCATGCCATGCCACGGCCTCGGCCCGCATGCCATGCCACGGCCTCGGCCCGCATGACATGCCACGGCCTCGGCCCGCATGCCATGCCACGGCCTCGGCCCGCATGCCTTGCCACGGCGTTGCCCAACATGCCATGCCACGGCCCGCATGTCTTGCCACGGCGTTGCCAAACATGCCATGCCACGGCGTCGGCCCGCATGCCATGCCACGGCGTCGCCCAACATGCCATGCCGCGGCCACGGCCCGCATGCCATGCCACGGCCTCGGCCCGCATGCCTTGCCACGGCGTTGCCCAACATGGCATGCCACGGCCTCGGCCCGCATGCCATGCCACGGCCTCGGCCCGCATGTCTTGCCACGGCGTTGCCAAACATGCCATGCCACGGCCTCGGCCCGCATGCCATGCCACGGCGTCGCCCAACATGCCATGCCACGGCCACGGCCACGGCCCGCATGCCATGCCACGGCCTCGGCCCGCATGCCTTGCTACGGCGTTGCCCGACATGCCATGCCACGGCCTCGGCCCGCATGCCTTGCCACCGCGTTGCCCAGCATGCCATGCCACCGCGTTGCCCGGCGTGCCATGCCTTAGCCTTGGCCAACATGTCGAGCCACGGCCTCGGCCCGCATGCCTTGCTACGGCGTCGGCCCGCATGCCTTGGTACGGCGTCGCCCAACATGCCATGCCACGGCCTCGACCCGCATTACATGCCACGGCCTCGGCCCGCATTACATGCCACGGCCTCGGCCCGCATGACATGCCACGGCCTCGGCCCGCATGCCATGCCACGGCCTCGGCCCGCATGCCATGCCATGCCACGGCCCGCATGTCTTGCCACGGCGTTGCCAAACATGCCATGCCACGGCCTCGGCCCGCATGCCATGACACGGCGTCGCCCAACATGCCATGCCACGGCCACGGCCTCGGCCCGCATGCCTTGCTACGGCGTTGCCCAACATGCCATGCCACGGCCTCGGCCCGCATGCCTTGCCACCGCGTTGCCCAGCATGCCATGCCACCGCGTTGACCGGCGTGCCATGCCTTAGCCTTGGCCAACATGTCGAGCCACGGCCTGGGCCAAACTTACCATGACACGGCCTCGGCCCGCATGCCATGCCACGGCCTCGGCCCGCATGACATGCCACGGCCTCGGCCCGCATGCCTTGCTACGGCGTCGCCCAACATTCCATGCCACGGCCTCGGCCCGCATGCCAAGCCACGGCCTCGGCCCGCATGACATGCCACGGCCTCGGCCCGCATGCCTTGCCACGACGTCGCCCAACTTGCCATGCCACGGCCTCGGCCCGCATGCCATGCCACGGCCTCGGCTCGCATGACATGCCACGGCCTCGGCCCGCATGCCTTGCTACGGCGTCGCCCAACATGCCATGCCACGGCCTCGGCCCGCATGACATGCCACGGCCTCGGACCGCATGCCTTGCTACGGCGTCGCCCAACATGCCATGCCACGGCCCCGGCCCGCATGCCTTGCCACCGCGTTGCCCGGCATGCCATGCCACCGCGTTGCCCGGCGTGCCATGCCTTAGCCTTGGCCAACATGTCGTGCCACGGCCTCGGCCCGCATGCCATGCCATGCCACGGCCCGCATGTCTTGCCACGGCGTTGCAAACATGCCATGCCACGGCCTCGGCCCGCATGCCTTGCTACGGCGTCGCCCAACATGCCATGCCACGGCCTCGGTCAGCATGCCATGCCATGGCACCGCCTTGTCCAGCACGCCGTGCCGCAGCGTTGGCCAGCATGCCTTGGCCGGCATGCCATGCCAATGCCTTGGGCCAACATGGCGTGCCACGGGCTGGGCCATGCCGGTCCGTTGCCCGGCATGCCACGGCCGTGGCGGCATGGCAAGCCACGGCCTCGGCCAGCATGCCATGCCCGGCCTCGCCCAGCATGCCATGGCACGGTCTTGGTCAGCATGCCATGCCATGGCACCGCCTTGTGCAACGTTGGCCAGCATGCCTTGGCCGGCATGCCATGCCAATGCCTTGGGCCAACATGGCGTGCCACGGGCTGGGCGAGCATGGCATGCCACGGGCTGGGCGAGCATGCCACGCCACGGCCTTGGCTAGCAGCAAGGCATGCCACGGCCTCGGCGAGCATGCCATGCCATGCCAAGGCCAAGGCCAAGGCCAAAGCCAAGGCCAAGGCCAAGGCCAAGGCAGTGGGCAAGGCCAAGTCCCTGTGCAAGGCATGGCCAAGGCCAAGGCCATGGCATGCCACCGCCTCGATCGATCTTTTTGAACATGATTCTTTTATAATCTTACCCAAACCGTGCAACACAATTAAAAATGCACTACAATCAATTTTAAATGTCATTCCCTATTTTTTTGCAATTTTTCTGGAGCTTTTCGAATTTTTAAAGCCCTTATTTGGCATAAAAAAATCAAAATAAAATAAAAAAAATGAAAAAAATAATTTAATAATTTCTATAATTACTAGTGAATCATCCTTTAATTATGGGAATTTTTCCATAATTTTTTGACCATTTTTATTAATTTTTATTATTTTTTAAGTATTAATATCGAAATAAATTAAAATAAAATATTTTCGGTAAAAAAATATTTTTTTTAATTTTTTTTATGGTGTATTAAATTATTTCCTACAACTTTCATGTTGAAAGTTTTGGCAAAAAACCATTACTTTTTAAAAAAACCCCATTATGACTCCTCGAACATGCTTGATGTTTCCTCCTGCCAGACTGAAAAGGGCTTAACAGGCTATTATAAGGGGGGGGCACCTCCCTTGTCCAGGGCAAGGCAGTGGCAGGTACGCCCCATGTTGGGCGCGGCCTGGGCTGCGGCCTTGGGTTACATGCACTGCGGCTCGACCGCGGCCTGGGCTGCGGCCTGGGGCGGCTCGGCCGCGGCCTTGGGCGGCCTGGACCGCGGCCTTGGGCGGCCTTGCGCGGCCTGGGCGCGGCCTTGCGCGGCCTGGGCGCGGCCTTGGGCGGCCTGGCCGCGGCCTTGCGCGGCCTGGGCGCGGCCTTGGGCAGCATGGCGTGGCATCCGCGCGGGCGTGGGCGGCCTGGCATGCGCGCGGCATGGGCAGCACGGCATGGCATGCGCACGGCCTGGGCGGCCTGGCATGCAGCCGGCCTGGCATGCCCGCGGCGTGGGCAGCACGGCATGGCATGCGCACGGCCTGGGCGGCCTGGCATGCAGCCGGCCTGGCATGCCCGCGGCGTGGGCAGCACGGCATGGCATGCGCACGGCCTGGGCGGCCTGGCATGCAGCTGGCCTGGGCAGCACGGCATGGCATGCGCACGGCCTGGGCGGCCTGGCATGCAGCCGGCCAGGGCAGCCTGGCCTGGCATGCCCGCGGCGTGGGCAGCGTGGCCTGTGCGAATACCGCGCGCGTGGTCTTTTGACCACGGTGCGCGTGTTGCGCGCATGGTCGCGCACGCCTTTGCACGCCTTCGCACGCAACGCACGTCTAGTGATAAGAACCGCAGCCAAGGCAGCCCAGCCCCAAGGCCATGGCCAGCAGCATGGCATGCCACGGCCAAGGCAGGCCAGCCAAAGCCAGCAGCATGCCATGCCAAGGCCAAGGCCAGCAGCATGCCATGCCACGGCCAAGGCAGCCCAGCCAAAGCCAGCAGCATGCCATGCCAAGGCCAAGGCCAGCAGCATGCCATGCCACGGCCAAGGCAGCCCAGCCAAAGCCAGCAGCATGCCATGCCAAGGCCTAGGCCAGCAGCATGCCATGCCAAGGCCTAGGCCAGCAGCATGCCTTGCCACGGCCAAGGCAGGCCTGCCAAAGCCAGCAGCATGCCATGCCAAGGCCAAGGCCAGCAGCATGCCATGCCACGGCCAAGGCAGCCCAGCCAAAGCCAGCAGCATGCCATGCCAAGGCCTAGGCCAGCAGCATGCCATGCCACGGCCAAGGCAGCCCAGCCAAAGCCAGCAGCATGCCATGCCAAGGCCTAGGCCAGCAGCATGCCATGCCACGGCCAAGGCAGGCCTGCCAAAGCCAGCAGCATGCCATGCCATGCCAAGGCCAAGGCCAGCAGCATGCCATGCCACGGCCAAGGCAGCCCAGCCAAAGCCAGCAGCTTGCCATGCCAAGGCCAAGGCCAGCAGCATGCCATGCCACGGCCAAGGCAGCCCAGCCAAAGCCAGCAGCATGCCATGCCAAGGCCAAGGCCAGCAGCATGCCATGCCACGGCCAAGGCAGGCCTGCCAAAGCCAGCAGCATGCCATGCCAAGGCCAAGGCCAGCAGCATGCCATGCCACGGCCAAGGCAGCCCAGCCAAAGCCAGCAGCATGCCATGCCAAGGCCTAGGCCAGCAGCATGCCATGCCACGGCCAAGGCAGCCCAGCCAAAGCCAGCAGCATGCCATGCCAAGGCCAAGGCCAGCAGAATGCCATGCCACGGCCAAGGCAGGCCAGCCAAAGCCAGCAGCATGCCATGCCAAGGCCAAGGCCAGCAGCATGCCATGCCACGGCCAAGGCAGCCCAGGCAAAGCCAGCAGCATGCCATGCCAAGGCCTAGGCCAGCAGCATGGCATGCCACGGCCAAGGCAGGCCAGCCAAAGCCAGCAGCATGCCATGCCAAGGCCAAGGCCAGCAGCATGCCATGCCACGGCCAAGGCAGCCCAGCCAAAGCCAGCAGCATGCCATGCCAAGGCCAAGGCCAGCAGCATGCCATGCCACGGCCAAGGCAGCCCAGCCAAAGCCAGCAGCATGCCATGCCAAGGCCTAGGCCAGCAGCATGCCATGCCAAGGCCTAGGCCAGCAGCATGCCTTGCCACGGCCAAGGCAGGCCTGCCAAAGCCAGCAGCATGCCATGCCAAGGCCAAGGCCAGCAGCATGCCATGCCACGGCCAAGGCAGCCCAGCCAAAGCCAGCAGCATGCCATGCCAAGGCCTAGGCCAGCAGCATGCCATGCCACGGCCAAGGCAGCCCAGCCAAAGCCAGCAGCATGCCATGCCAAGGCCTAGGCCAGCAGCATGCCATGCCACGGCCAAGGCAGGCCTGCCAAAGCCAGCAGCATGCCATGCCATGCCAAGGCCAAGGCCAGCAGCATGCCATGCCACGGCCAAGGCAGCCCAGCCAAAGCCAGCAGCTTGCCATGCCAAGGCCAAGGCCAGCAGCATGCCATGCCACGGCCAAGGCAGCCCAGCCAAAGCCAGCAGCATGCCATGCCAAGGCCAAGGCCAGCAGCATGCCATGCCACGGCCAAGGCAGGCCTGCCAAAGCCAGCAGCATGCCATGCCAAGGCCAAGGCCAGCAGCATGCCATGCCACGGCCAAGGCAGCCCAGCCAAAGCCAGCAGCATGCCATGCCAAGGCCTAGGCCAGCAGCATGCCATGCCACGGCCAAGGCAGCCCAGCCAAAGCCAGCAGCATGCCATGCCAAGGCCAAGGCCAGCAGAATGCCATGCCACGGCCAAGGCAGGCCAGCCAAAGCCAGCAGCATGCCATGCCAAGGCCAAGGCCAGCAGCATGCCATGCCACGGCCAAGGCAGCCCAGGCAAAGCCAGCAGCATGCCATGCCAAGGCCTAGGCCAGCAGCATGCCATGCCACGGCCAAGGCAGGCCAGCCAAAGCCAGCAGCATGCCATGCCAAGGCCAAGGCCAGCAGCATGCCATGCCACGGCCAAGGCAGCCCAGCCAAAGCCAGCAGCATGCCAGGCCAAGGCCTTGGCCAGCAGCATGCCATGCCACGGCCAAGGCAGGCCTACCAAAGCCAGCAGCATGCCATGCCAAGGCCAAGGCCAGCAGCATGCCATGCCACGGCCAAGGCAGCCCAGCCAAAGCCAGCAGCATGCCATGCCAAGGCCTAGGCCAGCAGCATGCCATGCCACGGCCAAGGCAGCCCAGCCAAAGCCAGCAGCATGCCATGCCAAGGCCAAGGCCAGCAGCATGCCATGCCACGGCCAAGGCAGCCCAGCCAAAGCCAGCAGCATGCCATGCCAAGGCCTAGGCCAGCAGCATGCCATGCCACGGCCAAGGCAGCCCAGCCAAAGCCAGCAGCTTGCCATGCCAAGGCCAAGGCCAGCAGCATGCCATGCCACGGCCAAGGCAGCCCAGCCAAAGCCAGCAGCATGCCATGCCAAGGCCAAGGCCAGCAGCATGCCATGCCAAGGCCAAGGCCAGCAGCATGCCATGCCACGGCCAAGGCAGCCCAGCCAAGGCCAGCAGCATGCCATGCCACGGCCAAGGCAGCCCAGCCAAAGCCAGCAGCTTGCCATGCCAAGGTGTCAAGGTGCGCCCATCCAAGGGTCAACACCTTGATGCCACACACATTTGTGCCCTTTGGAGAACCAAAGCCATGCCTAAGAAGTTGTTGGTGCAAGTCCAAGACATGCCATGAAGCAAGCTAGCCACCAAGTAGCAACTTTAGGCCAATGTTTAGAGGGTCAAATGTAATCTTTTTGCCTTGTAAATTTTTATGTAAATACCTTAGTAGCAAAGGTGTTTTGAGTCCAAGAGTTGTAATTTTTCTATTTTTGTATTATTTTTAAATATCCATTATGACTCCTCAAGCATAATGGATGTTTCCTCGTGTCAGATAGAAAAGCGCTTAACAAGCTATTATAAGGAGGGGGTACCCAAGTGATGAACCAAACCACTTGTGCCTTAATGTACCCCAACCTTGTACATGGTAAGACAACTCTTGTAGCACTTTTGTGCATTGTTCAACTTTTGTAATGCCTTTCTTTTGAGTAATGAAAAGTTCATTTCGCCTTTTACATTGTGCATAGCCTTTCAGTTGTTGTTACTTTCATTTTAGCTTGTTGATTGCTATATTGTGGCTTGTCTCCAATCTTGTGGCTCATCGACTGGACTAATATTGTGTTTGCTTGTCTTTGCAAACCTTTCGAGCATTCTTGGCGGGCTAGTGAAGAGTGTTAACTAGCGCCACACACACTTGCTTATCTTCAACAAGGCTTCCGCATTGCCAGTGTGTGACAGTTGGTATCAGAGCCCAGTCTATTTGGATTTCTCTATTATTGGCTTTCTCTATTATTGGCTTTCTAAATGGAGGGTGCTGGCAGCCGTCAACCATCGCAAAAGGAGAGAATTGAGCTCTTGGAGCAGCGTATGGATAATATGGAGGCCACGGCAACTTCATTAGCCACCCTTGAGCAACGGGTTTATGATCTTGAGCGAACTCATGGCCCTACTCATGGACAAGATTTTGAGGATGTTGTCACTGAACTCAGGCTGGAGATTGAAGACCTTAGTGGCCGGGTTGGTGTTCTTACCCGTGCCTTTGGCAATGCACCTAGTGGTGGCATGGAATTCACTAGGGCGCGTGTGCCCGAGCCCCGTGCCTACGGTGGCGCCCGAGATGCCAAGGAGTTAGACAACTTTCTTTTTGATATGGAGCAATATTTCAAAGCTGTGAAAGCCGATGCTGAGGAGACAAGGATTTCTATGGCCACAATGTATTTGTCCGGGGATGCCAAGTTATGGTGGCGGACTAAACATGATGAGATGCAACGAGGCTTATGCACAATTGAGACTTGGGAGCAACTGAAGCATGAACTTAAACTCCAATTCTTCCCTGAAAATGTTGAGTATAATGCCCGGCGTGCTTTGCGGGATCTCAAGCACACCGGCACTATAAGAGATTATGTGAAAGAATTCTCTGGGCTTATGCTAGACATCAGAGATATGTCAGAGAAAGACAAGCTCTTCTTCTTCCTTGAGGGATTGAAGCCATGGGCCAGAGTTGAACTTCAAAGGCAAAGAGTGCAAGATTTAGCCCATGCACAAGCAGCAGCTGAATGCCTTACGGACTACGCCGAACCTAAGCAACGGGAGAGTAGTTCCCCGCGCAAGAATAGGGGAGGTGGAAAGTCCCAAGGCTATGGCAAACCCAAGAGTGGGGGAGCCAACACTTCTACATCCAAAACCCATTCGGGTGGAGGACAGTGGCAACAGAAGAGCTATGGTGACAAGACAAAAGCCCCTCAACAATTCTCTACAAGCAAAACAAAAGGCCCTATCTCTTGTTTCTTATGCAATGGGCCACACCGGTTATCTGAATGTCCACAAAAGCGTGCCTTGAATGCTCTAGCAACTGTGTCTGACCATGTCTCTCAACCAAGCGAGGATGATAGCGAGGAGGAGGATGTGCGGTCTAAACGAAGTGGCAAGGGTTCTAAGGCAGCTGGCTCTAGAGTGGGAGCCTTTCATATGATGAATGCCATGGAAAAGAAAGTTTCTACAGGCAGGCCTAAGAAGAATGCCAAGAGTGGCAAAGTGGGCAACCATTCAGATCCTAAACAACTTGTGGAGTCTAGAGATGAAGGCAAAGGGAAGAAACCCGTGTATAGTGGGGAATCAGCAGGCAAGTTGAACAAGAGTAAGTCATCCAACAAAGGTTTGATGTTTGTGGATGTAAAGATCAATGGGAAGCCCCTTCGTGCGTTGATTGACACCGGGGCCACCCATAACTTTGTTGCGGGGACCGAAGTTGAAAGACTTGGGCTATCTTTAGAGAAGGATGGCAGCCGCATCAAGGCGGTTAACTCGGCAGCGCAGCCTATCTATGGGGTTGCAAAATCTGTTCATTTAAAGGTCAGCAGTTGGGAAGGAAGAGTAGACTTCACCGCAGTGCCCATGGATGACTTCCAAGCCATCCTTGGGTTGGATTTCTTGAGAACTACGAAGACGGCAGTCATGCCTTATTCTAATAGTATGTGTGTCATGGGGGATAAGCCATGTCTCATTCCTGCTATGGCCACCAACAACAGTGACCGGTTTGTCTCAGCTATGCAACTCAAGAGGGGTGTCAGGCATGGGGAGCAAACTTGGGTTGCAGCATTGAAGTTGAATGAAGCTCTTGATTCTACTCCTGTCCCAGCCGTAGTCAAGAAGATCTTAAGGCAATTTGCTGATGTTATGCCTGAACAGTTGCCTAAAGAGTTGCCTCCACGTCGAGGGGTGGATCATGCTATCGAGTTAGTGCCAGGGGCAAAACCACCAGCTCGTGCACCATATAGAATGGCTATTCCTGAGTTGAATGAGTTAAGGAAGCAGCTTACAGAGTTATTGGAAGCAGGCTTTATCAGGCCATCTAAGGCCCCATTCGGTGCACCTGTCTTATTTCAAAAGAAGCATGATGGTAGTCTTCGCTTATGTGTGGATTATCGGGCACTCAACAAGCTGACCATCAAGAACAAGTATCCCCTTCCTCTTATTGCAGATTCATTTGATCAATTGAGCAAAGCAAAGTATTTCACTAAGCTAGATCTTCGGTCGGGGTACTATCAAGTAAGGATTGCCGAGGGAGACGAGCCTAAAACTACTTGTGTTACACGTTATGGCTCTTATGAGTTTCTTGTCATGCCATTCGGCTTGACTAATGCCCCAGCAACATTCTGCACCATGATGAATGAAGTCTTCCAAGAGTATTTGGATCAATTTGTTGTGGTATATTTGGATGACATTGTGATCTACAGCTCCACTTTGGAAGAGCACGTGGAGCATCTTCAGAAGGCCCTTACCAAGCTGAGAGAACACAAGCTTTATGTCAAGCTGGAGAAGTGTTCCTTTGCCCAAGAGAGGATTAAGTTCCTAGGGCACATTGTTGAGCACGGATGCATCAGAATGGACCAAGGGAAGGTCAAGGCTATTCAAGAGTGGCAGCCACCTGCAAATGTCTCAGAGTTGCGGTCATTCCTTGGATTGGCTAACTATTATCGCAAGTTTGTGGAAGGGTACTCAAGACTAGCTTCCCCATTGACAGAGTTGCTAAAGAAGGGCAAGCCATATGTTTGGGCAGAGGAGTGCCAACAAGCCTTTCAAGCCTTAAAAGAAGCCATGTCAAGAGATCCTGTTCTTGCTCTACCGGACTTAGGTAAAGCTTTTGAGATACAAACGGATGCATCTGATTTTGCTTTGGGTGGTGTTCTTTTGCAGGATGGCCATCCAATTGCTTATGAGAGTAGGAAGCTCAATGATGCTGAG
Organism: Camellia sinensis; assembly: GCF_055761805.1. Lineage (NCBI taxonomy): Eukaryota > Viridiplantae > Streptophyta > Magnoliopsida > Ericales > Theaceae > Camellia > Camellia sinensis. The sequence goes on from NC_138966.1 coordinate 4,102,935, forward strand.
CGAAGATATGCAGCTCATGAGAAAGAGTTGCTTGCAGTAGTGCATTGTCTGAGGACTTGGAGGCACTACATCTTGGGCTCCCGATTTGTGGTGAAGACTGACAACACAGCAGTTAGCCACTTCTTAACACAGCCCAAGTTAAGCGCACGACAAGCCCGGTGGCAAGAGAAGTTGGCAGAGTTTGATTTTGCCTTAGAATACAAGGCCGGTGCCACCAACCATGTTGCTGATGCACTAAGTAGGAAGGCGGAGCTTGCCGTGTGCCATCATGTATGTTCCTTAACTTCCATTTCAACCAGCCTCAAGGAGAAGATCAAGTCTCATCTAGACAAGGATGCTATGGCAGAGAATCTTATGAACCTTGTCAAAATGGGCAAGACTCGTCAGTTTTGGGTGCAAGATGGACTTCTTATGACAACAGGCAACCGTATATTTGTACCCAGGGCTGGTGACTTGAGGAAAACACTTCTTAGGGAGTGTCATGATACACTTTGGGCAGGACATCCGGGGTGGGAGCGAACTTTGGCCTTGGTGAAACAAGGATATTATTGGCCCCAAATGCGTGATGATGTTGAAGAATATGTCCGCACTTGTCTCACTTGCCAACAAGACAAGGTTGAGCATAAGAAGAAAGCAGGCTTGCTTGAACCTTTGCCCGTGCCTAAACGTCCGTGGGAAAGTGTATCACTTGACTTCATCACTGGATTGCCTAAAGTGGGGGATATCGGGACTATCTTGAATATTGTGGACCGATTCTCCAAATATGCTACCTTCATTGCTGCCCCAAAGTATGTTTCAGCGGAGGAGACGGCCCAACTCTTCTTCAAGCACATTGTCAAATATTGGGGTGTGCCTAAAAGTATTGTTAGTGACCGAGACACGCGTTTTGTTGGCAACTTCTGGACGGAGTTATTCAAGCTTCTTGGGTCACAACTTAATACTTCATCAAGCTACCATCCGGAGACGGATGGGCAAACTGAACGCTTCAACTGTATGCTCGAGGAGTATTTGCGCCACTTTGTCAATGCCAACCAACGAAATTGGGTGCAACTTCTTGATGTAGCACAGTTATGTTTCAACTCTCAGAAGAGTAGCTCTACGGGCAAGAGTGCTTTTGAGATAGTGAATGGACAGCAGCCACTGTTGCCCCACACAGTGGATGGACCTTATGAAGGAAAGTCTCCCAGGGCTTACCAATTTGCTAAGGAGTGGAAGAGAAACCATGACATTACTCGTGCCTATCTTGAAAAAGCAGCAAGCAGAATGAAGAAATGGGCTGATGAAAAGAGGAGGCCACTTGAGTTCAAAGCTGGGGATCAAGTTCTTGTCAAACTCAACCCTGAGCAACGCAAGTTCATGAGGGGAAGAGACAGAAGGCTAGTGCGCAAGTATGAGGGACCGGTCACCATTCTGAAGAGAATTGGCAAGTGTGCTTACAAGATAGATGCTCCATCTTGGTTGAAAGTGCATCCGGTTTTCCATGTGAGTTATTTGAAGCCTTACTATCCAGACAAGGAAGATCCAACCCGAAATGAGCAAAAACGCCAAACCATCACAGCCAAAGCAGGGAAAAGGTCTATTGAATCTATCTTGGCTGATCGGGTGAAAATGGTTTCCAAGAAGCAACAAAGGCAATACTTGGTGAAATGGAAAGGCCTTGGAGATGAAGAAATCAGCTGGGAACGGGAGGCAGACTTGTCGGCTTTTCAAGACGAGATTGAGGCGTATTGGGCCAAGTCGTCGAGGGCGCCGACCGTTCAAGTGGGGGAGACTGTCAAGGTGCGCCCATCCAAGGGTCAACACCTTGATGCCACACACATTTGTGCCCTTTGGAGAACCAAAGCCATGCCTAAGAAGTTGTTGGTGCAAGTCCAAGACATGCCATGAAGCAAGCTAGCCACCAAGTAGCAACTTTAGGCCAATGTTTAGAGGGTCAAATGTAATCTTTTTGCCTTGTAAATTTTTATGTAAATACCTTAGTAGCAAAGGTGTTTTGAGTCCAAGAGTTGTAATTTTTCTATTTTTGTATTATTTTTAAATATCCATTATGACTCCTCAAGCATAATGGATGTTTCCTCGTGTCAGATAGAAAAGCGCTTAACAAGCTATTATAAGGAGGGGGTACCCAAGTGATGAACCAAACCACTTGTGCCTTAATGTACCCCAACCTTGTACATGGTAAGACAACTCTTGTAGCACTTTTGTGCATTGTTCAACTTTTGTAATGCCTTTCTTTTGAGTAATGAAAAGTTCATTTCGCCTTTTACATTGTGCATAGCCTTTCAGTTGTTGTTACTTTCATTTTAGCTTGTTGATTGCTATATTGTGGCTTGTCTCCAATCTTGTGGCTCATCGACTGGACTAATATTGTGTTTGCTTGTCTTTGCAAACCTTTCGAGCATTCTTGGCGGGCTAGTGAAGAGTGTTAACTAGCGCCACACACACTTGCTTATCTTCAACAAGGCTTCCGCATTGCCAGTGTGTGACACAAGGCCAAGGCCAGCAGCATGCCATGCCACGGCCAAGGCAGCCCAGCCAAAGCCAGCAGCATGCCATGCCAAGGCCAAGGCCAGCAGCATGCCATGCCACGGCCAAGGCAGCCCAGCCAAAGCCAGCAGCATGCCATGCCAAGGCCAAGGCCAGCAGCATGCCATGCCACGGCCAAGGCAGCCCAGCCAAAGCCAGCAGCATGCCATGCCAAGGCCTAGGCCAGCAGCATGCCTTGCCACGGCCAAGGCAGGCCTGCCAAAGCCAGCAGCATGCCATGCCAAGGCCAAGGCCAGCAGCATGCCATGCCACGGCCAAGGCAGCCCAGCCAAAGCCAGCAGCATGCCATGCCAAGGCCTAGGCCAGCAGCATGCCATGCCACGGCCAAGGCAGCCCAGCCAAAGCCAGCAGCATGCCATGCCAAGGCCTAGGCCAACAGCATGCCATGCCACGGCCAAGGCAGGCCTGCCAAAGCCAGCAGCATGCCATGCCAAGGCCAAGGCCAGCAGCATGCCATGCCACGGCCAAGCCAGCCCAGCCAAAGCCAGCAGCATGCCATGCCAAGGCCTAGGCCAGCAGCATGCCATGCCACGGCCAAGCCAGCCCAGCCAAAGCCAGCAGCATGCCATGCCAAGGCCTAGGCCAGCAGCATGCCATGCCACGGCCAAGGCAGGCCAGCCAAAGCCTGCGGCATGCCATGCCAAGGCCAAGGCCAGCAGCATGCCATGCCACGGCCAAGGCAGCCCAGCCAAAGCCAGCAGCATGCCATGCCAAGGCCTAGGCCAGCAGCATGCCATGCCACGGCCAAGGCAGGCCTGCCAAAGCCAGCAGCATGCCATGCCAAGGCCAAGGCCAGCAGCATGCCATGCCACGGCCAAGGCAGCCCAGCCAAAGCCAGCAGCATGCCATGCCAAGGCCAAGGCCAGCAGCATGCCATGCCACGGCCAAGGCAGGCCAGCCAAAGCCAGCAGCATGCCATGCCAAGGCCAAGGCCAGCAGCATGCCATGCCACGGCCAAGGCAGCCCAGCCAAAGCCAGCAGCATGCCATGCCAAGGCCAAGGCCAGCAGCATGCCATGCCACGGCCAAGGCAGCCCAGCCAAGGCCAGCAGCATGCCATGCCACGGCCAAGGCAGCCCAGCCAAAGCCAGCAGCTTGCCATGCCAAGGCCAAGGCCAGCAGCATGCCATGCCACGGCCAAGGCAGCCCAGCCAAAGCCAACAGCATGCCATGCCAAGGCCAAGGCCAGCAGCATGCCATGCCACGGCCAAGGCAGCCCAGCCAAAGCCAGCAGCATGCCATGCCAAGGCCAAGGCCAGCAGCATGCCATGCCACGGCCAAGGCAGCCCAGCCAAAGCCAGCAGCATGCCATGCCAAGGCCTAGGCCAGCAGCATGCCATGCCACGGCCAAGGCAGGCCTGCCAAAGCCAGCAGCATGCCATGCCAAGGCCAAGGCCAGCAGCATGCCATGCCACGGCCAAGGCAGCCCAGCCAAAGCCAGCAGCATGCCATGCCAAGGCCTAGGCCAGCAGCATGCCATGCCACGGCCAAGGCAGCCCAGCCAAAGCCAGCAGCATGCCATGCCAAGGCCAAGGCCAGCAGAATGCCATGCCACGGCCAAGGCAGGCCAGCCAAAGCCAGCAGCATGCCATGCCAAGGCCAAGGCCAGCAGCATGCCATGCCACGGCCAAGGCAGCCCAGGCAAAGCCAGCAGCATGCCATGCCAAGGCCTAGGCCAGCAGCATGCCATGCCACGGCCAAGGCAGGCCAGCCAAAGCCAGCAGCATGCCATGCCAAGGCCAAGGCCAGCAGCATGCCATGCCACGGCCAAGGCAGCCCAGCCAAAGCCAGCAGCATGCCAGGCCAAGGCCTTGGCCAGCAGCATGCCATGCCACGGCCAAGGCAGGCCTGCCAAAGCCAGCAGCATGCCATGCCAAGGCCAAGGCCAGCAGCATGCCATGCCACGGCCAAGGCAGCCCAGCCAAAGCCAGCAGCATGCCATGCCAAGGCCTAGGCCAGCAGCATGCCATGCCACGGCCAAGGCAGCCCAGCCAAAGCCAGCAGCATGCCATGCCAAGGCCAAGGCCAGCAGCATGCCATGCCACGGCCAAGGCAGCCCAGCCAAAGCCAGCAGCATGCCATGCCAAGGCCTAGGCCAGCAGCATGCCATGCCACGGCCAAGGCAGCCCAGCCAAAGCCAGCAGCATGCCATGCCAAGGCCAAGGCCAGCAGCATGCCATGCCACGGCCAAGGCAGCCCAGCCAAAGCCAGCAGCATGCCATGCCAAGGCCTAGGCCAGCAGCATGCCATGCCACGGCCAAGGCAGCCCAGCCAAAGCCAGCAGCATGCCATGCCAAGGCCTAGGCCAGCAGCATGCCATGCCACGGCCAAGGCAGCCCAGCCAAAGCCAGCAGCATGCCATGCCAAGGCCTAGGCCAGCAGCATGCCATGCCACGGCCAAGGCAGCCCAGCCAAAGCCAGCAGCATGCCATGCCAAGGCCAAGGCCAGCAGCATGCCATGCCACGGCCAAGGCAGCCCAGCCAAAGCCAGCAGCATGCCATGCCAAGGCCTAGGCCAGCAGCATGCCATGCCACGGCCAAGGCAGGCCTGCCAAAGCCAGCAGCATGCCATGTCAAGGCCAAGGCCAGCAGCATGCCATGCCACGGCCAAGGCAGCCCAGCCAAAGCCAGCAGCATGCCATGCCATGGCCTAGGCCAGCAGCATGCCATGCCACGGCCAAGGCAGGCCAGCCAAAGCCAGCAGCATGCCATGCCAAGGCCTAGGCCAGCAGCATGCCATGCCACGGCCAAGGCAGGCCAGCCAAAGCCAGCAGCATGCCATGCCAAGGCCAAGGCCAGCAGCATGCCATGCCACGGCCAACGCAGCCCAGCCAAAGCCGGCGGCATGCCATGCCAAGGCCAAGGCCAGCAGCATGCCATGCCACGACCAAGGCTGCCAGCCAAAGCCAGCAGCATGCCATGCCAAGGCCTAGGCCAGCAGCATGCCATGCCACGGCCAAGGCAGCCCAGCCAAAGCCAGCAGCATGCCATGCCAAGGCCTAGGCCAGCAGCATGCCATGCCACGGCCAAGGCAGCCCAGCCAAAGCCAGCAGCATGCCATGCCAAGGCCAAGGCCAGCAGCATGCCATGCCACGGCCAAGGCAGCCCAGGCAAAGCCAGCAGCATGCCATGCCAAGGCCAAGGCCAGCAGCATGCCATGCCACGGCCAAGGCAGCCCAGCCAAAGCCGCCAGCATGCCATGCCAAGGCCAAGGCCAAGGCCAGCAGCATGCCATGCCACGGCCAAGGCCAAGGCCAAGGCAGCCCATCCGAAGCCAGCAACATTCCATGGCAAGGCCAACGCAGCCCAGCCAAAGCCGGCGGCATGCCATGCCAAGGCCAAGGCCAGCCGCATGTCTTGCCACGGCCTTGTCCCGCAGCGTGGCGTGCCTTTGCCTTGGGCTAGAACATCGCATGCCACGCCCTTGGCAAGCAATCCTGTCCCTCGTGTAATTGCCATTTGGTTTGGCTTTGACTTACGTATATGTTGCCCTGCGAAATGCTTGTCCCTCGGGTAATAGCCGTTTGGTTGCCTTTGACTTGCGAACCCGTTGCTAGTGCTTTCCCCAGTGGAAGCTTGTTGGGAAAAGTATGTCCCTCGGAAGTTGCCTGTTGCGTTTGTTATTTGCATTCGAGCTATCCGATGCTTGCTGGGTTTCTCTAAGAGTTTTTGCACGTTCGTCGGGCTTTTTAATTATTTATTTACTCATAAAAATTATAATAAAATAAATTAAAAATAAAAAAATAATTAAAAAAATTACTATAATTACTAGTGCCTCATCTTATAATTGTTGGAATTTTTCTAGAATTTTTTGAGTATTTTTAGTAATTTTTATTATTTTTTAAGTATTAAAATTGAAATAAATTAAAATAAAATATTCCGGTGGCCAAATATTTTTTTATAATTTTGTTTATGGTGTATTAAATTATTTCATACAACTTTCATGTTGAAAGTTTTGGCAAAAAACCATTACTTTTTAAAAAAACCCCATTATGACTCCTCGAACATGCTTGATGTTTCCTCCTGCCAGATTGAAAAGGGCTTAACAGGCTATTATAAGGGGGGGGCACCTCCCTTAAGGCTGGCCAGCATGGCCAGGCCACAGGCCACGCCTATGCCTAGGCGGGCGCTTGGCACATGCCATCGCTTGGCTTGTGGCATTGGCTTGTGGCATCGAAACTACATAGCCAAGCACGGGATGCGTCGAGTGGCGGCCCGCGGCGGTGGCGGTGGCACGTTGGCCTAGGCCAGCATGCCATGCCACAGCCTTGGCCAGCAACATGGCATGCCAAAGCCTTGGCCAGCAACATGGCATGCCAAAGCCTTGGCCAGCAGCATGCCATGCCTTGGCCTTGGCAAGCATGTCATGCCACGGCCTTGGCCAGCAGCATGCCATGCCACGGCCTTGGCCAGCAGCATGCCGTGCCCCGGCCTTGGCCAGCAGCATGCCATGCCACGGCCTTGGCCAGCAGCATGCCATGCCACAGCCTTGGCCAGCAGCATGCCATGCCACAGCCTTG
>NC_138966.1:4120000-4132500 GCF_055761805.1 Camellia sinensis
GCCACGGCCTCGACCAGCATGCCATGCCACGGCGTCGCCCAACATGCCATGCCACGGCCACGGCCCGCATGCCATGCCACGGCCTCGGCCCGCATGCCTTGCTACGGCGTTGCCCAACATGCCATGCCACGGCCTCGGCCCGCATGCCATGCCACGGCCTCGGCCCGCATGACATGCCACGGCCTCGGCCCGCATGACATGCCACGGCCTCGGCCCGCATGCCATGCCACGGCCTCGGCCCGCATGCCATGCCACGGCCTCGGCCCGCATGCCATGCCACGGCCTCGGCCCGCATGCCTTGCCACGGCGTTGCCCAACATGCCACGCCACGGGCTCGGCCCGCATGCCATGCCATGCCACGGCCCGCATGTCTTTGCCACGGCGTTGCCAAACATGCCATGCCACGGCCTCGACCAGCATGCCATGCCACGGCGTCGCCCAACATGCCATGCCACGGCCACGGCCCGCATGCCATGCCACGGCCTCGGCCCGCATGCCTTGCTACGGCGTTGCCCAACATGCCATGCCACGGCCTCGGCCCGCATGCCTTGCCACCGCGTTGCCCAGCATGCCATGCCACCGCGTTGCCCGTCGTTCCATGCCTTAGCCTTGGCCAACATGTCGAGCCACGGCCTCGGCCCGCATGCCATGCTACGGCGTCGCCCAACATGCCATGCCACGGCCTCGGCCCGCATGCCTTGCTACGGCGTCGCCCAACATGCCATGCCACGGCCTCGGCCCGCATGCCATGCCACGGCCTCGGCCCGCATGCCATGCCACGGCCTCGGCCCGCATGCCATGCCACGGCCTCGGCCCGCATGCCATGCCACGGCCTCGGCCCGCATGCCATGCCACGGCCTCGGCCCGCATGCCCTGCCACGGCGTTGCCCAACATGCCATGCCACGTCCTCGGCCCGCATGCCATGACATGCCACGGCCCGCATGTGTTGCCACGGCGTTGCCAAACATGCCATGCCACGGCCTCGGCCCGCATGCCATGCCACGGCGTCGCCCAACATGCCATGCCACGGCCACGGCCCACATGCCATGCCACGGCCTCGGCCCGCATGCCTTGCTACGGCGTTGCCCAACATGCCATGCCACGGCCTCGGCCCGCATGCCTTGCCACGGCGTTGCCCAACATGCCATGCCACGGCCTCGGCCCGCATGCCATGCCATGCCACGGCCCGCATGTCTTGCCAAGGCGTTGCCAAACATGCCTTGCCACGGCCTCGGCCCGCATGCCATGCCACGGCGTCGCCCAACATGCCATGCCACGGCCTCGGCCCGCATGCCATGCCATGCCACGGCCCGCATGTCTTGCCACGGCGTTGCCAAACATGCCATGCCACGGCCTCGGCCCGCATGCCATGCCACGGCGTCGCCCAACATGCCATGCCCCGGCCACGGCCCGCATGCCATGCCACGGCCTCGGCCCGCATGCATTGCTACGGCGTTGCCCAACATGCCATGCCACGGCCTCGGCCCGCATGCCTTGCCACCGCGTTGCCCAGCATGCAATGCCACCGCGTTGCCCGGCGTGCCATGCCTTAGCCTTGGCCAACATGTCGAGCCACGGCCTCGGCCCGCATGCCTTGCTACGGCGTCGCCCAACATGCCATGCCACGGCCTCGCCCCGCATGCCATGCCACGGCCTCGCCCCGCATGCCATGCCACGGCCTCGCCCCGCATGACATGCCACGGCCTCGGCCCGCATGCCTTGCCACGGCGTTGCCCAACATGCCACGCCACGGCCTCGGCCCGCATGCCATGCCATGCCACGGCCCGCATGTCATGCCACGGCGTTGCCAAACATGCCATGCCACGGCCCCGGCCCGCATGCCTTGCTACGGCGTCGTCCAACATGCCATGCCACGGCCTCGGCCCGCATGCCATGCCACGGCCTCGGCCCGCATGCCATGCCACGGCCTCGGCCCGCATGCCATGCCACGGCCTCGGCCCGCATGACATGCCACGGCCTCGGCCCGCATGCCATGCCACGGCCTCGGCCCGCATGCCTTGCCACGGCGTTGCCCAACATGCCATGCCACGGCCCGCATGTCTTGCCACGGCGTTGCCAAACATGCCATGCCACGGCCTCGGCCCGCATGCCATGCCACGGCGTCGCCCAACATGCCATGCCGCGGCCACGGCCCGCATGCCATGCCACGGCCTCGGCCCGCATGCCTTGCCACGGCGTTGCCCAACATGGCATGCCACGGCCTCGGCCCGCATGCCATGCCACGGCCTCGGCCCGCATGTCTTGCCACGGCGTTGCCAAACATGCCATGCCACGGCCTCGGCCCGCATGCCATGCCACGGCGTCGCCCAACATGCCATGCCACGGCCACGGCCACGGCCCGCATGCCATGCCACGGCCTCGGCCCGCATGCCTTGCTACGGCGTTGCCCGACATGCCATGCCACGGCCTCGGCCCGCATGCCTTGCCACCGCGTTGCCCAGCATGCCATGCCACCGCGTTGCCCGGCGTGCCATGCCTTAGCCTTGGCCAACATGTCGAGCCACGGCCTCGGCCCGTATGCCTTGCTACGGCGTCGCCCAACATGCCATGCCACGGCCTCGGCCCGCATGCCATGCCACGGCCTCGGCCCGCATGCCTTGGTACGGCGTCGCCCAACATGCCATGCCACGGCCTCGACCCGCATTACATGCCACGGCCTCGGCCCGCATTACATGCCACGGCCTCGGCCCGCATGACATGCCACGGCCTCGGCCCGCATGCCATGCCACGGCCTCGGCCCGCATGCCATGCCATGCCACGGCCCGCATGTCTTGCCACGGCGTTGCCAAACATGCCATGCCACGGCCTCGGCCCGCATGCCATGACACGGCGTCGCCCAACATGCCATGCCACGGCCACGGCCCGCATGCCATGCCACGGCCTCGGCCCGCATGCCTTGCTACGGCGTTGCCCAACATGCCATGCCACGGCCTCGGCCCGCATGCCTTGCCACCGCGTTGCCCAGCATGCCATGCCACCGCGTTGACCGGCGTGCCATGCCTTAGCCTTGGCCAACATGTCGAGCCACGGCCTGGGCCAAACTTGCCATGACACGGCCTCGGCCCGCATGCCATGCCACGGCCTCGGCCCGCATGACATGCCACGGCCTCGGCCCGCATGGCTTGCTACGGCGTCGCCCAACATTCCATGCCACGGCCTCGGCCCGCATGCCAAGCCACGGCCTCGGCCCGCATGACATGCCACGGCCTCGGCCCGCATGCCTTGCCACGACGTCGCCCAACTTGCCATGCCACGGCCTCGGCCCGCATGCCATGCCACGGCCTCGGCTCGCATGACATGCCACGGCCTCGGCCCGCATGCCTTGCTACGGCGTCGCCCAACATGCCATGCCACGGCCTCGGCCCGCATGACATGCCACGGCCTCGGACCGCATGCCTTGCTACGGCGTCGCCCAACATGCCATGCCACGGCCCCGGCCCGCATGCCTTGCCACCGCGTTGCCCGGCATGCCATGCCACCGCTTTGCCCGGCGTGCCATGCCTTAGCCTTGGCCAACATGTCGTGCCACGGCCTCGGCCCGCATGCCATGCCATGCCACGGCCCGCATGTCTTGCCACGGCGTTGCAAACATGCCATGCCACGGCCTCGGCCCGCATGCCTTGCTACGGCGTCGCCCAACATGCCATGCCACGGCCTCGGTCAGCATGCCATGCCATGGCACCGCCTTGTCCAGCACGCCGTGCCGCAGCGTTGGCCAGCATGCCTTGGCCGGCATGCCATGCCAATGCCTTGGGCCAACATGGCGTGCCACGGGCTGGGCCATGCCGGTCCGTTGCCCGGCATGCCACGGCCGTGGCGGCATGGCAAGCCACGGCCTCGGCCAGCATGCCATGCCCGGCCTCGCCCAGCATGCCATGGCACGGTCTTGGTCAGCATGCCATGCCATGGCACCGCCTTGTGCAACGTTGGCCAGCATGCCTTGGCCGGCATGCCATGCCAATGCCTTGGGCCAACATGGCGTGCCACGGGCTGGGCGAGCATGGCATGCCACGGGCTGGGCGAGCATGCCACGCCACGGCCTTGGCTAGCAGCAAGGCATGCCACGGCCTCGGCGAGCATGCCATGCCATGCCAAGGCCAAGGCCAAGGCCAAAGCCAAGGCCAAGGCCAAGGCCAAGGCAGTGGGCAAGGCCAAGTCCCTGTGCAAGGCATGGCCAAGGCCAAGGCCATGGCATGCCACCGCCTCGATCGATCTTTTTGAACATGATTCTTTTATAATCTTACCCAAACCGTGCAACACAATTAAAAATGCACTACAATCAATTTTAAATGTCATTCCCTATTTTTTTGCAATTTTTCTGGAGCTTTTCGAATTTTTAAAGCCCTTATTTGGCATAAAAAAAATCAAAATAAAATAAAAAAAATGAAAAAAATAATTTAATAATTTCTATAATTACTAGTGAATCATCCTTTAATTATGGGAATTTTTCCATAATTTTTTGACCATTTTTATTAATTTTTATTATTTTTTAAGTATTAATATCGAAATAAATTAAAATAAAATATTTTCGGTAAAAAAATATTTTTTTTAATTTTTTTTATGGTGTATTAAATTATTTCCTACAACTTTCATGTTGAAAGTTTTGGCAAAAAACCATTACTTTTTAAAAAAACCCCATTATGACTCCTCGAACATGCTTGATGTTTCCTCCTGCCAGACTGAAAAGGGCTTAACAGGCTATTATAAGGGGGGGGCACCTCCCTTGTCCAGGGCAAGGCAGTGGCAGGTACGCCCCATGTTGGGCGCGGCCTGGGCTGCGGCCTTGGGTTACATGCACTGCGGCTCGACCGCGGCCTGGGCTGCGGCCTGGGGCGGCTCGGCCGCGGCCTTGGGCGGCCTGGACCGCGGCCTTGGGCGGCCTTGCGCGGCCTGGGCGCGGCCTTGCGCGGCCTGGGCGCGGCCTTGGGCGGCCTGGCCACGGCCTTGCGCGGCCTGGGCGCGGCCTTGGGCAGCATGGCGTGGCATCCGCGCGGGCGTGGGCGGCCTGGCATGCGCGCGGCATGGGCAGCACGGCATGGCATGCGCACGGCCTGGGCGGCCTGGCATGCAGCCGGCCTGGCATGCCCGCGGCGTGGGCAGCACGGCATGGCATGCGCACGGCCTGGGCGGCCTGGCATGCAGCCGGCCTGGCATGCCCGCGGCGTGGGCAGCACGGCATGGCATGCGCACGGCCTGGGCGGCCTGGCATGCAGCTGGCCTGGGCAGCACGGCATGGCATGCGCACGGCCTGGGCGGCCTGGCATGCAGCCGGCCAGGGCAGCCTGGCCTGGCATGCCCGCGGCGTGGGCAGCGTGGCCTGTGCGAATACCGCGCGCGTGGTCTTTTGACCACGGTGCGCGTGTTGCGCGCATGGTCGCGCACGCCTTTGCACGCCTTCGCACGCAACGCACGTCTAGTGATAAGAACCGCAGCCAAGGCAGCCCAGCCCCAAGGCCATGGCCAGCAGCATGGCATGCCACGGCCAAGGCAGGCCAGCCAAAGCCAGCAGCATGCCATGCCAAGGCCAAGGCCAGCAGCATGCCATGCCACGGCCAAGGCAGCCCAGCCAAAGCCAGCAGCATGCCATGCCAAGGCCAAGGCCAGCAGCATGCCATGCCACGGCCAAGGCAGCCCAGCCAAAGCCAGCAGCATGCCATGCCAAGGCCTAGGCCAGCAGCATGCCATGCCAAGGCCTAGGCCAGCAGCATGCCTTGCCACGGCCAAGGCAGGCCTGCCAAAGCCAGCAGCATGCCATGCCAAGGCCAAGGCCAGCAGCATGCCATGCCACGGCCAAGGCAGCCCAGCCAAAGCCAGCAGCATGCCATGCCAAGGCCTAGGCCAGCAGCATGCCATGCCACGGCCAAGGCAGCCCAGCCAAAGCCAGCAGCATGCCATGCCAAGGCCTAGGCCAGCAGCATGCCATGCCACGGCCAAGGCAGGCCTGCCAAAGCCAGCAGCATGCCATGCCATGCCAAGGCCAAGGCCAGCAGCATGCCATGCCACGGCCAAGGCAGCCCAGCCAAAGCCAGCAGCTTGCCATGCCAAGGCCAAGGCCAGCAGCATGCCATGCCACGGCCAAGGCAGCCCAGCCAAAGCCAGCAGCATGCCATGCCAAGGCCAAGGCCAGCAGCATGCCATGCCACGGCCAAGGCAGGCCTGCCAAAGCCAGCAGCATGCCATGCCAAGGCCAAGGCCAGCAGCATGCCATGCCACGGCCAAGGCAGCCCAGCCAAAGCCAGCAGCATGCCATGCCAAGGCCTAGGCCAGCAGCATGCCATGCCACGGCCAAGGCAGCCCAGCCAAAGCCAGCAGCATGCCATGCCAAGGCCAAGGCCAGCAGAATGCCATGCCACGGCCAAGGCAGGCCAGCCAAAGCCAGCAGCATGCCATGCCAAGGCCAAGGCCAGCAGCATGCCATGCCACGGCCAAGGCAGCCCAGGCAAAGCCAGCAGCATGCCATGCCAAGGCCTAGGCCAGCAGCATGCCATGCCACGGCCAAGGCAGGCCAGCCAAAGCCAGCAGCATGCCATGCCAAGGCCAAGGCCAGCAGCATGCCATGCCACGGCCAAGGCAGCCCAGCCAAAGCCAGCAGCATGCCAGGCCAAGGCCTTGGCCAGCAGCATGCCATGCCACGGCCAAGGCAGGCCTGCCAAAGCCAGCAGCATGCCATGCCAAGGCCAAGGCCAGCAGCATGCCATGCCACGGCCAAGGCAGCCCAGCCAAAGCCAGCAGCATGCCATGCCAAGGCCTAGGCCAGCAGCATGCCATGCCACGGCCAAGGCAGCCCAGCCAAAGCCAGCAGCATGCCATGCCAAGGCCAAGGCCAGCAGCATGCCATGCCACGGCCAAGGCAGCCCAGCCAAAGCCAGCAGCATGCCATGCCAAGGCCTAGGCCAGCAGCATGCCATGCCACGGCCAAGGCAGCCCAGCCAAAGCCAGCAGCTTGCCATGCCAAGGCCAAGGCCAGCAGCATGCCATGCCACGGCCAAGGCAGCCCAGCCAAAGCCAGCAGCATGCCATGCCAAGGCCAAGGCCAGCAGCATGCCATGCCAAGGCCAAGGCCAGCAGCATGCCATGCCACGGCCAAGGCAGCCCAGCCAAGGCCAGCAGCATGCCATGCCACGGCCAAGGCAGCCCAGCCAAAGCCAGCAGCTTGCCATGCCAAGGCCAAGGCCAGCAGCATGCCATGCCACGGCCAAGGCAGCCCAGCCAAAGCCAGCAGCATGCCATGCCAAGGCCAAGGCCAGCAGCATGCCATGCCACGGCCAAGGCAGCCCAGCCAAAGCCAGCAGCATGCCATGCCAAGGCCAAGGCCAGCAGCATGCCATGCCACGGCCAAGGCAGCCCAGCCAAAGCCAGCAGCATGCCATGCCAAGGCCTAGGCCAGCAGCATGCCTTGCCACGGCCAAGGCAGGCCTGCCAAAGCCAGCAGCATGCCATGCCAAGGCCAAGGCCAGCAGCATGCCATGCCACGGCCAAGGCAGCCCAGCCAAAGCCAGCAGCATGCCATGCCAAGGCCTAGGCCAGCAGCATGCCATGCCACGGCCAAGGCAGCCCAGCCAAAGCCAGCAGCATGCCATGCCAAGGCCTAGGCCAACAGCATGCCATGCCACGGCCAAGGCAGGCCTGCCAAAGCCAGCAGCATGCCATGCCAAGGCCAAGGCCAGCAGCATGCCATGCCACGGCCAAGCCAGCCCAGCCAAAGCCAGCAGCATGCCATGCCAAGGCCTAGGCCAGCAGCATGCCATGCCACGGCCAAGGCAGCCCAGCCAAAGCCAGCAGCATGCCATGCCAAGGCCTAGGCCAGCAGCATGCCATGCCACGGCCAAGGCAGGCCAGCCAAAGCCTGCGGCATGCCATGCCAAGGCCAAGGCCAGCAGCATGCCATGCCACGGCCAAGGCAGCCCAGCCAAAGCCAGCAGCATGCCATGCCAAGGCCTAGGCCAGCAGCATGCCATGCCACGGCCAAGGCAGGCCTGCCAAAGCCAGCAGCATGCCATGCCAAGGCCAAGGCCAGCAGCATGCCATGCCACGGCCAAGGCAGCCCAGCCAAAGCCAGCAGCATGCCATGCCAAGGCCAAGGCCAGCAGCATGCCATGCCACGGCCAAGGCAGGCCAGCCAAAGCCAGCAGCATGCCATGCCAAGGCCAAGGCCAGCAGCATGCCATGCCACGGCCAAGGCAGCCCAGCCAAAGCCAGCAGCATGCCATGCCAAGGCCAAGGCCAGCAGCATGCCATGCCACGGCCAAGGCAGCCCAGCCAAGGCCAGCAGCATGCCATGCCACGGCCAAGGCAGCCCAGCCAAAGCCAGCAGCTTGCCATGCCAAGGCCAAGGCCAGCAGCATGCCATGCCACGGCCAAGGCAGCCCAGCCAAAGCCAACAGCATGCCATGCCAAGGCCAAGGCCAGCAGCATGCCATGCCACGGCCAAGGCAGCCCAGCCAAAGCCAGCAGCATGCCATGCCAAGGCCAAGGCCAGCAGCATGCCATGCCACGGCCAAGGCAGCCCAGCCAAAGCCAGCAGCATGCCATGCCAAGGCCTAGGCCAGCAGCATGCCATGCCACGGCCAAGGCAGGCCTGCCAAAGCCAGCAGCATGCCATGCCAAGGCCAAGGCCAGCAGCATGCCATGCCACGGCCAAGGCAGCCCAGCCAAAGCCAGCAGCATGCCATGCCAAGGCCTAGGCCAGCAGCATGCCATGCCACGGCCAAGGCAGCCCAGCCAAAGCCAGCAGCATGCCATGCCAAGGCCAAGGCCAGCAGAATGCCATGCCACGGCCAAGGCAGGCCAGCCAAAGCCAGCAGCATGCCATGCCAAGGCCAAGGCCAGCAGCATGCCATGCCACGGCCAAGGCAGCCCAGGCAAAGCCAGCAGCATGCCATGCCAAGGCCTAGGCCAGCAGCATGCCATGCCACGGCCAAGGCAGGCCAGCCAAAGCCAGCAGCATGCCATGCCAAGGCCAAGGCCAGCAGCATGCCATGCCACGGCCAAGGCAGCCCAGCCAAAGCCAGCAGCATGCCAGGCCAAGGCCTTGGCCAACAGCATGCCATGCCACGGCCAAGGCAGGCCTGCCAAAGCCAGCAGCATGCCATGCCAAGGCCAAGGCCAGCAGCATGCCATGCCACGGCCAAGGCAGCCCAGCCAAAGCCAGCAGCATGCCATGCCAAGGCCTAGGCCAGCAGCATGCCATGCCACGGCCAAGGCAGCCCAGCCAAAGCCAGCAGCATGCCATGCCAAGGCCAAGGCCAGCAGCATGCCATGCCACGACCAAGGCAGCCCAGCCAAAGCCAGCAGCATGCCATGCCAAGGCCTAGGCCAGCAGCATGCCATGCCACGGCCAAGGCAGCCCAGCCAAAGCCAGCAGCATGCCATGCCAAGGCCAAGGCCAGCAGCATGCCATGCCACGGCCAAGGCAGCCCAGCCAAAGCCAGCAGCATGCCATGCCAAGACCTAGGCCAGCAGCATGCCATGCCACGGCCAAGGCAGCCCAGCCAAAGCCAGCAGCATGCCATGCCAAGGCCTAGGCCAGCAGCATGCCATGCCACGGCCAAGGCAGCCCAGCCAAAGCCAGCAGCATGCCATGCCAAGGCCTAGGCCAGCAGCATGCCATGCCACGGCCAAGGCAGCCCAGCCAAAGCCAGCAGCATGCCATGCCAAGGCCAAGGCCAGCAGCATGCCATGCCACGGCCAAGGCAGCCCAGCCAAAGCCAGCAGCATGCCATGCCAAGGCCTAGGCCAGCAGCATGCCATGCCACGGCCAAGGCAGGCCTGCCAAAGCCAGCAGCATGCCATGTCAAGGCCAAGGCCAGCAGCATGCCATGCCACGGCCAAGGCAGCCCAGCCAAAGCCAGCAGCATGCCATGCCATGGCCTAGGCCAGCAGCATGCCATGCCACGGCCAAGGCAGGCCAGCCAAAGCCAGCAGCATGCCATGCCAAGGCCTAGGCCAGCAGCATGCCATGCCACGGCCAAGGCAGGCCAGCCAAAGCCAGCAGCATGCCATGCCAAGGCCAAGGCCAGCAGCATGCCATGCCACGGCCAACGCAGCCCAGCCAAAGCCGGCGGCATGCCATGCCAAGGCCAAGGCCAGCAGCATGCCATGCCACGACCAAGGCTGCCAGCCAAAGCCCGCAGCATGCCATGCCAAGGCCTAGGCCAGCAGCATGCCATGCCACGGCCAAGGCAGCCCAGCCAAAGCCAGCAGCATGCCATGCCAAGGCCTAGGCCAGCAGCATGCCATGCCACGGCCAAGGCAGCCCAGCCAAAGCCAGCAGCATGCCATGCCAAGGCCAAGGCCAGCAGCATGCCATGCCACGGCCAAGGCAGCCCAGGCAAAGCCAGCAGCATGCCATGCCAAGGCCAAGGCCAGCAGCATGCCATGCCACGGCCAAGGCAGCCCAGCCAAAGCCGCCAGCATGCCATGCCAAGGCCAAGGCCAAGGCCAGCAGCATGCCATGCCACGGCCAAGGCCAAGGCCAAGGCAGCCCATCCGAAGCCAGCAACATTCCATGGCAAGGCCAACGCAGCCCAGCCAAAGCCGGCGGCATGCCATGCCAAGGCCAAGGCCAGCCGCATGTCTTGCCACGGCCTTGTCCCGCAGCGTGGCGTGCCTTTGCCTTGGGCTAGAACATCGCATGCCACGCCCTTGGCAAGCAATCCTGTCCCTCGTGTAATTGCCATTTGGTTTGGCTTTGACTTACGTATATGTTGCCCTGCGAAATGCTTGTCCCTCGGGTAATAGCCGTTTGGTTGCCTTTGACTTGCGAACCCGTTGCTAGTGCTTTCCCCAGTGGAAGCTTGTTGGGAAAAGTATGTCCCTCGGAAGTTGCCTGTTGCGTTTGTTATTTGCATTCGAGCTATCCGATGCTTGCTGGGTTTCTCTAAGAGTTTTTGCACGTTCGTCGGGCTTTTTAATTATTTATTTACTCATAAAAATTATAATAAAATAAATTAAAAATAAAAAAATAATTAAAAAAATTACTATAATTACTAGTGCCTCATCTTATAATTGTTGGAATTTTTCTAGAATTTTTTGAGTATTTTTAGTAATTTTTATTATTTTTTAAGTATTAAAATTGAAATAAATTAAAATAAAATATTCCGGTGGCCAAATATTTTTTTATAATTTTGTTTATGGTGTATTAAATTATTTCATACAACTTTCATGTTGAAAGTTTTGGCAAAAAACCATTACTTTTTAAAAAAACCCCATTATGACTCCTCGAACATGCTTGATGTTTCCTCCTGCCAGATTGAAAAGGGCTTAACAGGCTATTATAAGGGGGGGGCACCTCCCTTAAGGCTGGCCAGCATGGCCAGGCCACAGGCCACGCCTATGCCTAGGCGGGCGCTTGGCACATGCCATCGCTTGGCTTGTGGCATTGGCTTGTGGCATCGAAACTACATAGCCAAGCACGGGATGCGTCGAGTGGCGGCCCGCGGCGGTGGCGGTGGCACGTTGGCCTAGGCCAGCATGCCATGCCACAGCCTTGGCCAGCAACATGGCATGCCAAAGCCTTGGCCAGCAACATGGCATGCCAAAGCCTTGGCCAGCAGCATGCCATGCCTTGGCCTTGGCAAGCATGTCATGCCACGGCCTTGGCCAGCAGCATGCCATGCCACGGCCTTGGCCAGCAGCATGCCATGCCCCGGCCTTGGCCAGCAGCATGCCATGCCACGGCCTTGGCCAGCAGCATGCCATGCCACAGCCTTGGCCAGCAGCATGCCATGCCACAGCCTTGGCCAGCAACATGGCATGCCAAAGCCTTGGCCAGCAGCATGCCATGCCTTGGCCTTGGCAAGCATGCCATGCCACGGCCTTGGCCAGCAGCATGCCATGCCACGGCCTTGGCCAGCAGCATGCCATGCCACGGCCTTGGCCAGCAGCATGCCATGCCAAAGCCTTGGCCAGCAGCACGCCATGCCCCGGCCTTGGCAAGCTTGTCATGCCACGGCCATGGCCAGCAGCGTGCTATGCCCCGGCCTTGGCCAGCAGCTTGCCATGCCACGACCTTGGCCAGCAGCTTGCCATGCCCCGGCCTTGGCCAGCATGTCATGCCACGGCCTTGGCCAGCAGCATGCCATGCCACGGCCTTGGCCAGCAACATGGCATGCCGCGGCCTTGGCCGGCAGCATGCCATGCCGCGGCCTTGGCCGGCAGCATGCCATGCCGCGGCCTTTGCCGGCAGCATGCCATGCCGCGGCCTTTGCCAGCAGCATGGCAAGCCCAAGCCTTGGTCAGCAGCAGCATGCCATGCCAATGCCTTGGCCAGCAGCATGCCTTGCCACGGCCTCGTCCAGCAGCATGGCATGCCACGCCACGGCCTCGGCCATCAGCATGCCTTGCCACGGCCTCGGCCATCAGCATGCCTTGCCACGGCCTTGTCCAGCAGCATGGCATGCCCGGCCTTGGCCAGCAGCATGTCATGCCACGGCCTTGGCAAGCATGCCAAGCCACGGCCTTGGCAAGCATGCCATGT
>NC_138966.1:4142500-4160000 GCF_055761805.1 Camellia sinensis
CCACGGCCTCGGCCCGCATGCCATGCTACGGCGTCGCCTAACATGCCATGCCACGGCCTCGGCCCGCATGCCTTGCTACGGCGTCGCCCAACATGCCATGCCACGGCCTCGGCCCGCATGCCATGCCACGGCCTCGGCCCGCATGCCATGCCACGGCCTCGGCCCGCATGCCATGCCACGGCCTCGGCCCGCATGCCCTGCCACGGCGTTGCCCAACATGCCATGCCACGTCCTCGGCCCGCATGCCATGACATGCCACGGCCCGCATGTGTTGCCACGGCGTTGCCAAACATGCCATGCCACGGCCTCGGCCCGCATGCCATGCCACGGCGTCGCCCAACATGCCATGCCACGGCCACGGCCCGCATGCCATGCCACGGCCTCGGCCCGCATGCCTTGCTACGGCGTTGCCCAACATGCCATGCCACGGCCTCGGCCCGCATGCCTTGCCACGGCGTTGCCCAACATGCCATGCCACGGCCTCGGCCCGCATGCCATGCCATGCCACGGCCCGCATGTCTTGCCAAGGCGTTGCCAAACATGCCTTGCCACGGCCTCGGCCCGCATGCCATGCCACGGCGTCGCCCAACATGCCATGCCACGGCCTCGGCCCGCATGCCATGCCATGCCACGGCCCGCATGTCTTGCCACGGCGTTGCCAAACATGCCATGCCACGGCCTCGGCCCGCATGCCATGCCACGGCGTCGCCCAACATGCCATGCCCCGGCCACGGCCCGCATGCCATGCCACGGCCTCGGCCCGCATGCATTGCTACGGCGTTGCCCAACATGCCATGCCACGGCCTCGGCCCGCATGCCTTGCCACCGCGTTGCCCAGCATGCCATGCCACCGCGTTGCCCGGCGTGCCATGCCTTAGCCTTGGCCAACATGTCGAGCCACGGCCTCGGCCCGCATGCCTTGCTACGGCGTCGCCCAACATGCCATGCCACGGCCTCGCCCCGCATGCCATGCCACGGCCTCGCCCCGCATGCCATGCCACGGCCTCGCCCCGCATGACATGCCACGGCCTCGGCCCGCATGCCTTGCCACGGCGTTGCCCAACATGCCACGCCACGGCCTCGGCCCGCATGCCATGCCATGCCACGGCCCGCATGTCATGCCACGGCGTTGCCAAACATGCCATGCCACGGCCCCGGCCCGCATGCCTTGCTACGGCGTCGTCCAACATGCCATGCCACGGCCTCGGCCTGCATGCCATGCCACGGCCTCGGCCCGCATGCCATGCCACGGCCTCGGCCCGCATGCCATGCCACGGCCTCGGCCCGCATGCCATGCCACGGCCTCGGCCCGCATGACATGCCACGGCCTCGGCCCGCATGCCATGCCACGGCCTCGGCCCGCATGCCTTGCCACGGCGTTGCCCAACATGCCATGCCACGGCCCGCATGTCTTGCCACGGCGTTGCCAAACATGCCATGCCACGGCCTCGGCCCGCATGCCATGCCACGGCGTCGCCCAACATGCCATGCCGCGGCCACGGCCCGCATGCCATGCCACGGCCTCGGCCCGCATGCCTTGCCACGGCGTTGCCCAACATGGCATGCCACGGCCTCGGCCCGCATGCCATGCCACGGCCTCGGCCCGCATGTCTTGCCACGGCGTTGCCAAACATGCCATGCCACGGCCTCGGCCCGCATGCCATGCCACGGCGTCGCCCAACATGCCATGCCACGGCCACGGCCACGGCCCGCATGCCATGCCACGGCCTCGGCCCGCATGCCTTGCTACGGCGTTGCCCGACATGCCATGCCACGGCCTCGGCCCGCATGCCTTGCCACCGCGTTGCCCAGCATGCCATGCCACCGCGTTGCCCGGCGTGCCATGCCTTAGCCTTGGCCAACATGTCGAGCCACGGCCTCGGCCCGCATGCCTTGCTACGGCGTCGCCCAACATGCCATGCCACGGCCTCGGCCCGCATGCCATGCCACGGCCTCGGCCCGCATGCCTTGGTACGGCGTCGCCCAACATGCCATGCCACGGCCTCGACCCGCATTACATGCCACGGCCTCGGCCCGCATTACATGCCACGGCCTCGGCCCGCATGACATGCCACGGCCTCGGCCCGCATGCCATGCCACGGCCTCGGCCCGCATGCCATGCCATGCCACGGCCCGCATGTCTTGCCACGGCGTTGCCAAACATGCCATGCCACGGCCTCGGCCCGCATGCCATGACACGGCGTCGCCCAACATGCCATGCCACGGCCACGGCCCGCATGCCATGCCACGGCCTCGGCCCGCATGCCTTGCTACGGCGTTGCCCAACATGCCATGCCACGGCCTCGGCCCGCATGCCTTGCCACCGCGTTGCCCAGCATGCCATGCCACCGCGTTGACCGGCGTGCCATGCCTTAGCCTTGGCCAACATGTCGAGCCACGGCCTGGGCCAAACTTGCCATGACACGGCCTCGGCCCGCATGCCATGCCACGGCCTCGGCCCGCATGACATGCCACGGCCTCGGCCCGCATGCCTTGCTACGGCGTCGCCCAACATTCCATGCCACGGCCTCGGCCCGCATGCCAAGCCACGGCCTCGGCCCGCATGACATGCCACGGCCTCGGCCCGCATGCCTTGCCACGACGTCGCCCAACTTGCCATGCCACGGCCTCGGCCCGCATGCCATGCCACGGCCTCGGCTCGCATGACATGCCACGGCCTCGGCCCGCATGCCTTGCTACGGCGTCGCCCAACATGCCATGCCACGGCCTCGGCCCGCATGACATGCCACGGCCTCGGACCGCATGCCTTGCTACGGCGTCGCCCAACATGCCATGCCACGGCCCCGGCCCGCATGCCTTGCCACCGCGTTGCCCGGCATGCCATGCCACCGCGTTGCCCGGCGTGCCATGCCTTAGCCTTGGCCAACATGTCGTGCCACGGCCTCGGCCCGCATGCCATGCCATGCCACGGCCCGCATGTCTTGCCACGGCGTTGCAAACATGCCATGCCACGGCCTCGGCCCGCATGCCTTGCTACGGCGTCGCCCAACATGCCATGCCACGGCCTCGGTCAGCATGCCATGCCATGGCACCGCCTTGTCCAGCACGCCGTGCCGCAGCGTTGGCCAGCATGCCTTGGCCGGCATGCCATGCCAATGCCTTGGGCCAACATGGCGTGCCACGGGCTGGGCCATGCCGGTCCGTTGCCCGGCATGCCACGGCCGTGGCGGCATGGCAAGCCACGGCCTCGGCCAGCATGCCATGCCCGGCCTCGCCCAGCATGCCATGGCACGGTCTTGGTCAGCATGCCATGCGATGGCACCGCCTTGTGCAACGTTGGCCAGCATGCCTTGGCCGGCATGCCATGCCAATGCCTTGGGCCAACATGGCGTGCCACGGGCTGGGCGAGCATGGCATGCCACGGGCTGGGCGAGCATGCCACGCCACGGCCTTGGCTAGCAGCAAGGCATGCCACGGCCTCGGCGAGCATGCCATGCCATGCCAAGGCCAAGGCCAAGGCCAAAGCCAAGGCCAAGGCCAAGGCCAAGGCAGTGGGCAAGGCCAAGTCCCTGTGCAAGGCATGGCCAAGGCCAAGGCCATGGCATGCCACCGCCTCGATCGATCTTTTTGAACATGATTCTTTTATAATCTTACCCAAACCGTGCAACACAATTAAAAATGCACTACAATCAATTTTAAATGTCATTCCCTATTTTTTTGCAATTTTTCTGGAGCTTTTCGAATTTTTAAAGCCCTTATTTGGCATAAAAAAATCAAAATAAAATAAAAAAAATGAAAAAAATAATTTAATAATTTCTATAATTACTAGTGAATCATCCTTTAATTATGGGAATTTTTCCATAATTTTTTGACCATTTTTATTAATTTTTATTATTTTTTAAGTATTAATATCGAAATAAATTAAAATAAAATATTTTCGGTAAAAAAATATTTTTTTTAATTTTTTTTATGGTGTATTAAATTATTTCCTACAACTTTCATGTTGAAAGTTTTGGCAAAAAACCATTACTTTTTAAAAAAACCCCATTATGACTCCTCGAACATGCTTGATGTTTCCTCCTGCCAGACTGAAAAGGGCTTAACAGGCTATTATAAGGGGGGGGCACCTCCCTTGTCCAGGGCAAGGCAGTGGCAGGTACGCCCCATGTTGGGCGCGGCCTGGGCTGCGGCCTTGGGTTACATGCACTGCGGCTCGACCGCGGCCTGGGCTGCGGCCTGGGGCGGCTCGGCCGCGGCCTTGGGCGGCCTGGACCGCGGCCTTGGGCGGCCTTGCGCGGCCTGGGCGCGGCCTTGCGCGGCCTGGGCGCGGCCTTGGGCGGCCTGGCCGCGGCCTTGCGCGGCCTCGGCGCGGCCTTGGGCAGCATGGCGTGGCATCCGCGCGGGCGTGGGCGGCCTGGCATGCGCGCGGCATGGGCAGCACGGCATGGCATGCGCACGGCCTGGGCGGCCTGGCATGCAGCCGGCCTGGCATGCCCGCGGCGTGGGCAGCACGGCATGGCATGCGCACGGCCTGGGCGGCCTGGCATGCAGCCGGCCTGGCATGCCCGCGGCGTGGGCAGCACGGCATGGCATGCGCACGGCCTGGGCGGCCTGGCATGCAGCTGGCCTGGGCAGCACGGCATGGCATGCGCACGGCCTGGGCGGCCTGGCATGCAGCTGGCCAGGGCAGCCTGGCCTGGCATGCCCGCGGCGTGGGCAGCGTGGCCTGTGCGAATACCGCGCGCGTGGTCTTTTGACCACGGTGCGCGTGTTGCGCGCATGGTCGCGCACGCCTTTGCACGCCTTCGCACGCAACGCACGTCTAGTGATAAGAACCGCAGCCAAGGCAGCCCAGCCCCAAGGCCATGGCCAGCAGCATGGCATGCCACGGCCAAGGCAGGCCAGCCAAAGCCAGCAGCATGCCATGCCAAGGCCAAGGCCAGCAGCATGCCATGCCACGGCCAAGGCAGCCCAGCCAAAGCCAGCAGCATGCCATGCCAAGGCCAAGGCCAGCAGCATGCCATGCCACGGCCAAGGCAGCCCAGCCAAAGCCAGCAGCATGCCATGCCAAGGCCTAGGCCAGCAGCATGCCATGCCAAGGCCTAGGCCAGCAGCATGCCTTGCCACGGCCAAGGCAGGCCTGCCAAAGCCAGCAGCATGCCATGCCAAGGCCAAGGCCAGCAGCATGCCATGCCACGGCCAAGGCAGCCCAGCCAAAGCCAGCAGCATGCCATGCCAAGGCCTAGGCCAGCAGCATGCCATGCCACGGCCAAGGCAGCCCAGCCAAAGCCAGCAGCATGCCATGCCAAGGCCTAGGCCAGCAGCATGCCATGCCACGGCCAAGGCAGGCCTGCCAAAGCCAGCAGCATGCCATGCCATGCCAAGGCCAAGGCCAGCAGCATGCCATGCCACGGCCAAGGCAGCCCAGCCAAAGCCAGCAGCTTGCCATGCCAAGGCCAAGGCCAGCAGCATGCCATGCCACGGCCAAGGCAGCCCAGCCAAAGCCAGCAGCATGCCATGCCAAGGCCAAGGCCAGCAGCATGCCATGCCACGGCCAAGGCAGGCCTGCCAAAGCCAGCAGCATGCCATGCCAAGGCCAAGGCCAGCAGCATGCCATGCCACGGCCAAGGCAGCCCAGCCAAAGCCAGCAGCATGCCATGCCAAGGCCTAGGCCAGCAGCATGCCATGCCACGGCCAAGGCAGCCCAGCCAAAGCCAGCAGCATGCCATGCCAAGGCCAAGGCCAGCAGAATGCCATGCCACGGCCAAGGCAGGCCAGCCAAAGCCAGCAGCATGCCATGCCAAGGCCAAGGCCAGCAGCATGCCATGCCACGGCCAAGGCAGCCCAGGCAAAGCCAGCAGCATGCCATGCCAAGGCCTAGGCCAGCAGCATGCCATGCCACGGCCAAGGCAGGCCAGCCAAAGCCAGCAGCATGCCATGCCAAGGCCAAGGCCAGCAGCATGCCATGCCACGGCCAAGGCAGCCCAGCCAAAGCCAGCAGCATGCCAGGCCAAGGCCTTGGCCAGCAGCATGCCATGCCACGGCCAAGGCAGGCCTGCCAAAGCCAGCAGCATGCCATGCCAAGGCCAAGGCCAGCAGCATGCCATGCCACGGCCAAGGCAGCCCAGCCAAAGCCAGCAGCATGCCATGCCAAGGCCTAGGCCAGCAGCATGCCATGCCACGGCCAAGGCAGCCCAGCCAAAGCCAGCAGCATGCCATGCCAAGGCCAAGGCCAGCAGCATGCCATGCCACGGCCAAGGCAGCCCAGCCAAAGCCAGCAGCATGCCATGCCAAGGCCTAGGCCAGCAGCATGCCATGCCACGGCCAAGGCAGCCCAGCCAAAGCCAGCAGCTTGCCATGCCAAGGCCAAGGCCAGCAGCATGCCATGCCACGGCCAAGGCAGCCCAGCCAAAGCCAGCAGCATGCCATGCCAAGGCCAAGGCCAGCAGCATGCCATGCCAAGGCCAAGGCCAGCAGCATGCCATGCCACGGCCAAGGCAGCCCAGCCAAGGCCAGCAGCATGCCATGCCACGGCCAAGGCAGCCCAGCCAAAGCCAGCAGCTTGCCATGCCAAGGCCAAGGCCAGCAGCATGCCATGCCACGGCCAAGGCAGCCCAGCCAAAGCCAGCAGCATGCCATGCCAAGGCCAAGGCCAGCAGCATGCCATGCCACGGCCAAGGCAGCCCAGCCAAAGCCAGCAGCATGCCATGCCAAGGCCAAGGCCAGCAGCATGCCATGCCACGGCCAAGGCAGCCCAGCCAAAGCCAGCAGCATGCCATGCCAAGGCCTAGGCCAGCAGCATGCCTTGCCACGGCCAAGGCAGGCCTGCCAAAGCCAGCAGCATGCCATGCCAAGGCCAAGGCCAGCAGCATGCCATGCCACGGCCAAGGCAGCCCAGCCAAAGCCAGCAGCATGCCATGCCAAGGCCTAGGCCAGCAGCATGCCATGCCACGGCCAAGGCAGCCCAGCCAAAGCCAGCAGCATGCCATGCCAAGGCCTAGGCCAACAGCATGCCATGCCACGGCCAAGGCAGGCCTGCCAAAGCCAGCAGCATGCCATGCCAAGGCCAAGGCCAGCAGCATGCCATGCCACGGCCAAGCCAGCCCAGCCAAAGCCAGCAGCATGCCATGCCAAGGCCTAGGCCAGCAGCATGCCATGCCACGGCCAAGGCAGCCCAGCCAAAGCCAGCAGCATGCCATGCCAAGGCCTAGGCCAGCAGCATGCCATGCCACGGCCAAGGCAGGCCAGCCAAAGCCTGCGGCATGCCATGCCAAGGCCAAGGCCAGCAGCATGCCATGCCACGGCCAAGGCAGCCCAGCCAAAGCCAGCAGCATGCCATGCCAAGGCCTAGGCCAGCAGCATGCCATGCCACGGCCAAGGCAGGCCTGCCAAAGCCAGCAGCATGCCATGCCAAGGCCAAGGCCAGCAGCATGCCATGCCACGGCCAAGGCAGCCCAGCCAAAGCCAGCAGCATGCCATGCCAAGGCCAAGGCCAGCAGCATGCCATGCCACGGCCAAGGCAGGCCAGCCAAAGCCAGCAGCATGCCATGCCAAGGCCAAGGCCAGCAGCATGCCATGCCACGGCCAAGGCACCCCAGCCAAAGCCAGCAGCATGCCATGCCAAGGCCAAGGCCAGCAGCATGCCATGCCACGGCCAAGGCAGCCCAGCCAAGGCCAGCAGCATGCCATGCCACGGCCAAGGCAGCCCAGCCAAAGCCAGCAGCTTGCCATGCCAAGGCCAAGGCCAGCAGCATGCCATGCCACGGCCAAGGCAGCCCAGCCAAAGCCAACAGCATGCCATGCCAAGGCCAAGGCCAGCAGCATGCCATGCCACGGCCAAGGCAGCCCAGCCAAAGCCAGCAGCATGCCATGCCAAGGCCAAGGCCAGCAGCATGCCATGCCACGGCCAAGGCAGCCCAGCCAAAGCCAGCAGCATGCCATGCCAAGGCCTAGGCCAGCAGCATGCCATGCCACGGCCAAGGCAGGCCTGCCAAAGCCAGCAGCATGCCATGCCAAGGCCAAGGCCAGCAGCATGCCATGCCACGGCCAAGGCAGCCCAGCCAAAGCCAGCAGCATGCCATGCCAAGGCCTAGGCCAGCAGCATGCCATGCCACGGCCAAGGCAGCCCAGCCAAAGCCAGCAGCATGCCATGCCAAGGCCAAGGCCAGCAGAATGCCATGCCACGGCCAAGGCAGGCCAGCCAAAGCCAGCAGCATGCCATGCCAAGGCCAAGGCCAGCAGCATGCCATGCCACGGCCAAGGCAGTCCAGGCAAAGCCAGCAGCATGCCATGCCAAGGCCTAGGCCAGCAGCATGCCATGCCACGGCCAAGGCAGGCCAGCCAAAGCCAGCAGCATGCCATGCCAAGGCCAAGGCCAGCAGCATGCCATGCCACGGCCAAGGCAGCCCAGCCAAAGCCAGCAGCATGCCAGGCCAAGGCCTTGGCCAGCAGCATGCCATGCCACGGCCAAGACAGGCCTGCCAAAGCCAGCAGCATGCCATGCCAAGGCCAAGGCCAGCAGCATGCCATGCCACGGCCAAGGCAGCCCAGCCAAAGCCAGCAGCATGCCATGCCAAGGCCTAGGCCAGCAGCATGCCATGCCACGGCCAAGGCAGCCCAGCCAAAGCCAGCAGCATGCCATGCCAAGGCCAAGGCCAGCAGCATGCCATGCCACGGCCAAGGCAGCCCAGCCAAAGCCAGCAGCATGCCATGCCAAGGCCTAGGCCAGCAGCATGCCATGCCACGGCCAAGGCAGCCCAGCCAAAGCCAGCAGCATGCCATGCCAAGGCCAAGGCCAGCAGCATGCCATGCCACGGCCAAGGCAGCCCAGCCAAAGCCAGCAGCATGCCATGCCAAGGCCTAGGCCAGCAGCATGCCATGCCACGGCCAAGGCAGCCCAGCCAAAGCCAGCAGCATGCCATGCCAAGGCCTAGGCCAGCAGCATGCCATGCCACGGCCAAGGCAGCCCAGCCAAAGCCAGCAGCATGCCATGCCAAGGCCTAGGCCAGCAGCATGCCATGCCACGGCCAAGGCAGCCCAGCCAAAGCCAGCAGCATGCCATGCCAAGGCCAAGGCCAGCAGCATGCCATGCCACGGCCAAGGCAGCCCAGCCAAAGCCAGCAGCATGCCATGCCAAGGCCTAGGCCAGCAGCATGCCATGCCACGGCCAAGGCAGGCCTGCCAAAGCCAGCAGCATGCCATGTCAAGGCCAAGGCCAGCAGCATGCCATGCCACGGCCAAGGCAGGCCTGCCAAAGCCAGCAGCATGCCATGTCAAGGCCAAGGCCAGCAGCATGCCATGCCACGGCCAAGGCAGGCCAGCCAAAGCCAGCAGCATGCCATGCCAAGGCCTAGGCCAGCAGCATGCCATGCCACGGCCAAGGCAGGCCAGCCAAAGCAAGCAGCATGCCATGCCAAGGCCAAGGCCAGCAGCATGCCATGCCACGGCCAACGCAGCCCAGCCAAAGCCGGCGGCATGCCATGCCAAGGCCAAGGCCAGCAGCATGCCATGCCACGACCAAGGCTGCCAGCCAAAGCCAGCAGCATGCCATGCCAAGGCCTAGGCCAGCAGCATGCCATGCCACGGCCAAGGCAGCCCAGCCAAAGCCAGCAGCATGCCATGCCAAGGCCTAGGCCAGCAGCATGCCATGCCACGGCCAAGGCAGCCCAGCCAAAGCCAGCAGCATGCCATGCCAAGGCCAAGGCCAGCAGCATGCCATGCCACGGCCAAGGCAGCCCAGGCAAAGCCAGCAGCATGCCATGCCAAGGCCAAGGCCAGCAGCATGCCATGCCACGGCCAAGGCAGCCCAGCCAAAGCCGCCAGCATGCCATGCCAAGGCCAAGGCCAAGGCCAGCAGCATGCCATGCCACGGCCAAGGCCAAGGCCAAGGCAGCCCATCCGAAGCCAGCAACATTCCATGGCAAGGCCAACGCAGCCCAGCCAAAGCCGGCGGCATGCCATGCCAAGGCCAAGGCCAGCCGCATGTCTTGCCACGGCCTTGTCCCGCAGCGTGGCGTGCCTTTGCCTTGGGCTAGAACATCGCATGCCACGCCCTTGGCAAGCAATCCTGTCCCTCGTGTAATTGCCATTTGGTTTGGCTTTGACTTACGTATATGTTGCCCTGCGAAATGCTTGTCCCTCGGGTAATAGCCGTTTGGTTGCCTTTGACTTGCGAACCCGTTGCTAGTGCTTTCCCCAGTGGAAGCTTGTTGGGAAAAGTATGTCCCTCGGAAGTTGCCTGTTGCGTTTGTTATTTGCATTCGAGCTATCCGATGCTTGCTGGGTTTCTCTAAGAGTTTTTGCACGTTCGTCGGGCTTTTTAATTATTTATTTACTCATAAAAATTATAATAAAATAAATTAAAAATAAAAAAATAATTAAAAAAATTACTATAATTACTAGTGCCTCATCTTATAATTGTTGGAATTTTTCTAGAATTTTTTGATTATTTTTAGTAATTTTTATTATTTTTTAAGTATTAAAATTGAAATAAATTAAAATAAAATATTCCGGTGGCCAAATATTTTTTTATAATTTTGTTTATGGTGTATTAAATTATTTCATACAACTTTCATGTTGAAAGTTTTGGCAAAAAACCATTACTTTTTAAAAAAACCCCATTATGACTCCTCGAACATGCTTGATGTTTCCTCCTGCCAGATTGAAAAGGGCTTAACAGGCTATTATAAGGGGGGGGCACCTCCCTTAAGGCTGGCCAGCATGGCCAGGCCACAGGCCACGCCTATGCCTAGGCGGGCGCTTGGCACATGCCATCGCTTGGCTTGTGGCATTGGCTTGTGGCATCGAAACTACATAGCCAAGCACGGGATGCGTCGAGTGGCGGCCCGCGGCGGTGGCGGTGGCACGTTGGCCTAGGCCAGCATGCCATGCCACAGCCTTGGCCAGCAACATGGCATGCCAAAGCCTTGGCCAGCAACATGGCATGCCAAAGCCTTGGCCAGCAGCATGCCATGCCTTGGCCTTGGCAAGCATGTCATGCCACGGCCTTGGCCAGCAGCATGCCATGCCACGGCCTTGGCCAGCAGCATGCCATGCCCCGGCCTTGGCCAGCAGCATGCCATGCCACGGCCTTGGCCAGCAGCATGCCATGCCACAGCCTTGGCCAGCAGCATGCCATGCCACAGCCTTGGCCAGCAACATGGCATGCCAAAGCCTTGGCCAGCAGCATGCCATGCCTTGGCCTTGGCAAGCATGCCATGCCACGGCCTTGGCCAGCAGCATGCCATGCCACGGCCTTGGCCAGCAGCATGCCATGCCACGGCCTTGGCCAGCAGCATGCCATGCCAAAGCCTTGGCCAGCAGCACGCCATGCCCCGGCCTTGGCAAGCTTGTCATGCCACGGCCATGGCCAGCAGCGTGCTATGCCCCGGCCTTGGCCAGCAGCTTGCCATGCCACGACCTTGGCCAGCAGCTTGCCATGCCCCGGCCTTGGCCAGCATGTCATGCCACGGCCTTGGCCAGCAACATGGCATGCCGCGGCCTTGGCCGGCAGCATGCCATGCCGCGGCCTTGGCCGGCAGCATGCCATGCCGCGGCCTTTGCCGGCAGCATGCCATGCCGCGGCCTTTGCCAGCAGCATGGCAAGCCCAAGCCTTGGTCAGCAGCAGCATGCCATGCCAATGCCTTGGCCAGCAGCATGCCTTGCCACGGCCTCGTCCAGCAGCATGGCATGCCACGCCACGGCCTCGGCCATCAGCATGCCTTGCCACGGCCTCGGCCATCAGCATGCCTTGCCACGGCCTTGTCCAGCAGCATGGCATGCCCGGCCTTGGCCAGCAGCATGTCATGCCACGGCCTTGGCAAGCATGCCAAGCCACGGCCTTGGCAAGCATGCCATGTCCCTCGGGTAATTGTACAAGTTGCCTTGCGAAATGCATGTCCCTCGGTTAAATTGCCATTTGGTTGGCTTTGGCGTGCGAACGAGTTGCCTGTGCTTTCCTTGTGGAAGCTTGTTGCGAGAAGTATGTCCCTCGAAAGTTGCCTGTTGCGTTTGTTATTTGCATTCGCGCTAACCGGTGCTTGCTCGGCCTCTCTAAATGTTTTCGCGCGTTCGTCGGGCTTCTTGGTCCTTCGGGGGGTGATTCGTTTTGGGGGGCTGGTGCACAGTGTACGTCGTGGCGCGTGAGTTGTGTTCGGTTTGTGCGAGTTGGACGGATCCCTGCCTGTGCAGCGAACTCCACTGGTGCATTCCTCCATGTCCCTCGGGTTGTCTTCGACTCGCCTTCGGGTTGCTTGCGCTTCCCTAGTGGAAGGTGCCTTGCGAAAAGCGTGTCCCTCGGGTAATTGCCATTTGGTTGGCTTTGACGTTCGAACGAGTTGCCTATGCTTTCCTAGTGGAAGCTTGTTGCGAAAAGTATGTCCCTCGAAAGTTGCCTGTTGCGTTTGTTATTCGCATTCGCGCTAACCGGTGCTTGCTCGGCCTCTCTAAATGTTTTCGCGCGTTCGTCGGGCTTCTTAGACCTTCGGGGGGTGATTCGTTTTGGGGGGCTGGTGCACAGTGTACGTCGTGGCGCGTGAGTTGTGTTCGGTTTGTGCGAGTTGGACGGATCCCTGCCTGTGCAGCGAACTCCACTGGTGCATTCCTCCATGTCCCTCGGGTGATCGCCTTTAGGTTGTCTTCGACTCGCCTTCGGGTTGCCTGCGCTTCCCTAGTGGAAGGTGCCTTGCGAAAAGCATGTCCCTCGGGTAATTGCCATTTGGTTGGCTTTGACGTTCGAACGAGTTGCCTGTGCTTTCCTAGTGGAAGCTTGTTGCGAAAAGTATGTCCCTCGAAAGTTGCCTGTTGCGCTTGTTATTTGCGTTCGCGCTAACCGGTGCTTGCTCGGCCTCCCTAAATGTTTTCGCGCGTTCGTCGGGCTTCTTGGTCCTTCGGGGGGTGATTCGTTTTGGGGGGCTGGTGCATAGTGTACGTCGTGGCGCGTGAGTTGTGTTCGGTTTGTGCGAGTTGGACGAATCCCTGCCTGTGCAGCGAACTCCACTGGTGCATTCCTCCATGTCCCTCGGGTAAATGCCTTAAGGTTGTCTTCGACTCGCCTTCGAGTTGCCTACGCTTCCCTCGTGGTAAAGGTCCTTGCGAAAAGCCCTGTCCCTCGGTTTGTTGCCGTTCGGTTGGCTTTGACTTGCCTACGAGTTGCCTGCGCTCTCCTAGTGGAAGCTCCTTGCGAAAATTTATGTCCCTCGGTTGGTAGCCGTCCGGTTGGCTTTGACTTGCCTACAAGCTAGTTGCCTGCGCTTCCCCAGTGGAAGGTGCCTTGCGAAAAGCATGTCCCTCGGGTAATTGCCATCTCGTTTGCTTTGACTTGCGAACGAGCTGCCTGTGCTTTCCAAGTGGAAGCTTGCTGCGAAAAGTATGTCCCTCGGAAGTTTTGCACGTTGCCTTTGTTACCTGCAGTCGCGCTAACCGGTGCTTGCTCGGCTTCTCTGAATGTTCTCGCACGTTCGTCTGGCTTCTTAGTCCTTCGGGGTGCGATTCGTTTCGGGCGGCTGGTGCGTAGTGTACGTCGTGGCGCGTGAGTTGTGTTTGGTTTGTGCGAGTTGGATGGATCCCTGCCTGTGCAGCGAACTCCTCTGGTGCATTCCTCTTCATTTGTGCTCGGGGGCAAAATCTTGCCTTCTGCCTCGCGTGGGTTCCTGTGTTGCCTACCTAAAGAAAAGGAATTCGGTCCGTATCGTGTGCCTATATTCTCCTCGCCACCTCGTGGCGCTGGGGGAACCCCAAAGTATCTCCCGTGTTCCGTGCTGTCCTCTCACGTTGCCGTGTCGGTGGCATTGCCCGCGGGCAGTTATGCTCGTGCTCTCGGATTCGGAGCCTTGTGCGGGTACACGGGGTCTTCGACCTCCGTTTTCCCGCCAAGCGTTCGTCGCTCGTTGCGGGCTACAGCCGCGCCTGTGTCTGACCGTACCGGCTCTGTCGGTCGGGCTTATGCAGCGCCGGCGTCGGAAAAAAGGAATGCTACCTGGTTGATCCTGCCAGTAGTCATATGCTTGTCTCAAAGATTAAGCCATGCATGTGTAAGTATGAACTAATTCAGACTGTGAAACTGCGAATGGCTCATTAAATCAGTTATAGTTTGTTTGATGGTATTGCTACTCGGATAACCGTAGTAATTCTAGAGCTAATACGTGCAACAAACCCCGACTTCCGGAAGGGACGCATTTATTAGATAAAAGGTCGACGCGGGCTATGCCCGTTGCTCTGATGATTCATGATAACTCGACGGATCGCACGGCCTTTGTGCCGGCGACGCATCATTCAAATTTCTGCCCTATCAACTTTCGATGGTAGGATAGTGGCCTACTGTTAGCACCTTCTACTTGAAGGCTGCATGGTTGGCATTGGCAGCACCTTGTGCCCATGACCAACCAAGACCAAGGCATGAGGGAGGCATGCCAAAGACAGCAAGGTGAAGTGTTGTCCAAGTGCTGAGGCAGCAGCACAACCCTTGGCCAAAGTATGTGCAGCCGTTGCACAGATGCAAGGCATTAACATGACCCGAATGTGGGCTGCAGCATGCTTGGGGGTTCAAAACAATCAGTGGGCAGAACTCGGTCTGGAGGCCAAGACAACCAAATTCGTGGCTGACTTGATGAGGCAAACAACATGGCAGTTCCTAGCAGTTATGCATGTCAGTTTGCAGCAGTTACCCATGATGGGCAAAGACAAGGCAAGTCTGGACATCTGGAATGAAGGCTGAAACATAGCAGCAGTTAAGAGCAGTTATGCTCCAGAAATGTTCCTAAGTCCCTAGGCAGTTGGGGGTGTCAACTGCCATGCCACTTGGCATGCTTTCCTTGTAATGCTGGTTGGAAGTTAAAACTGATTGTAAGCCTATTTAGGCATCAGCCATGGAACTCGAAAATTAACTAAGTGTTTTGTAAGAGTTCCATAGGCATCCTTTGTATTGTTGGTGCAATCAATAAAGGTTGGGATTTTTCCTGTAATTACTTGCTGCCTATTCTTACTTGTTATAACACTCTGTGTGTGTGTGTGTATACATACTTGGCTGAGACTAAGTGTCCAACTTAGTGCCATTACAGGCTGGAATTTTTGAAACGAAAATTGACCCTGTAACAATTGGTATCAGAGCACGGTTTTGCTCTAATGGTTTCTGGCATGGATGCCTTAAAAGACAGGGTAACTCGGTTGGAAAATCTTGTTGGTGACCCTGCTGATGAGAATATCTCACTGTCGGATCGATTGGATGCTGTGGGCACAAGGCTTCTTGCTCTTGAGTCCTCGACAGCAGATCGGTTCAAAGACGTGCTGTCTGATGTCTTGGCCATTTTGGATTCTTGGAAAGACAAAATTCAAGAAATTGTGGATGAACAGTCCCTTCTGAAGAAGGCCATCTGTGGGCATACGAATTCTGAAAAGGCTCCTTCGAAAATCAAAGTTCCAGACCCTAAAGCATTTGCTGGAAATCGGAGTGCAAAGGAACTTGAGAATTTTCTGTGGGACATGGAGCAGTATTTCAAGGCTGCTCATGTGCCAGAAGGAGAGAAGGTAACAATCACAAGCATGTACCTTACCGGTGATGCAAAACTCTGGTGGCGTACTCGTGTCGGGGATGATGCTCGGACAGAGATCTCAACTTGGGATACTCTTAAGAAGGAAATGAAGGAACAATTCCTTCCGTGCAACACATCTTGGGTTGCAAGGGACGCCTTGAAACGGTTGAAGCATGCTGGATCGGTGAGGGACTATGTGAAAGAATTCAGTTCGTTGATGCTGGACATCAAGAACATGTCGGAGGAAGACAAACTCTTCAATTTCATGTCTGGGTTGCAGAATTGGGCCCAGTTAGAACTTCGAAGACTCGGTGTCAAAGATTTGCCCTCTGCCATGGCTGCTGCAGACGGGTTGCTTGACTACAAGTTAAGCAAGGAACCCACTACTGAAACCAGCAAATCCAAGAAGAAAGGAAAAGAGAAGACGGGAGAGAAGAAGTCTGGTTTCAGGAAGGGGAAAGAGGGTTCCAAGTACAAACATAAAGGGGATTCTTCTCAGACCAACGGTGGGAAATCTAACAAAGGGTGTTTCATCTGTGATGGACCCCATAGAGCGAAAGACTGTCCCAAGCGTGAGAAATTGAATGCTATGGTCGCAGAAGATGGCAAAGGGGAGTCGGATTCTGAGGGGCCGACTAGGGTAAACCCCTTACAATTGCTCAATGCAATTCATGTGGACAAAGCCCCTACCACTGGTCTAATGTATGTCAAGGTGACATTGGCGGGTACCGACATTGCTGCGATGGTAGACACCGGTGCCACGCATAACTTTATGTCAGAAAAAGTTGTGCAGACCCTCGGATTACAAGTGACCCAAAGCGCCAGTCGAATCAAGGCCGTGAACTCAGCGGCTCAATCGGTGCAAGGAATGGCTTCCAAAGTATCAATCACAGTTGGAGATTGGACTGGACGGGTTAACTTGATGGTGGTTCCTTTGGATGATTTCGATGTCATCTTAGGAAATGACTTCTTTGTGACTGCAAAAGTGGCTTTAATGCCATATTTGGGTGGGATACTGATTTCGGATGAAGACAAGCCTTGCTTTGTCGCTGGTTGCAGTAAATCAGACAAAGGCAAGGGCACAAAGAGGAAGACGGGGACCCTCTCAGCCATTCAAGTGCACAACGGTTTGAAAAAGGGTGCAGAGACTTATCTTGCTGCCTTGGTGGAAATCAAACCTGATCTGTTAGTAGAAGTGCCGGATGAAGTGGTAGAAGTATTGAGGGAATTTGAGGATGTGATGCCTCCGGAGTTGCCAAAGTCCCTTCCTCCTCGGCGTGCCACTGATCATAAGATTGAGTTGATTCCGGGTGCTAAGCCTCCAGCAAAGGCACCCTACAGAATGTCCCCAATGGAACTTACGGAGTTGCGAACGCAATTGACGGACTTGTTGGATGCTGGACTGGTTCAGCCATCCAAAGCCCCTTACGGTGCCCCGGTGCTTTTTCAAAAGAAGCAAGATGGAAGTTTGCGCATGTGTGTGGACTATCGGGCTCTCAACAAAGTGACTATAAAGAATAAGTATCCAGTCCCTTTGGTGGCAGACCTGTTCGATCGACTGTGCAAAGCCACTTACTTCACAAAATTGGATTTACGTGCTGGTTATTGGCAAGTTCGAGTGGCTGAAGGAGACGAGTCAAAGACCACCTGTGTTACAAGGTATGGGTCTTTTGAGTTCCTAGTAATGCCGTTTGGGTTAACTAATGCCCCGGCTACATTCTGTAATCTTATGAATGACGTATTTAATGATTATGTCGATCAGTTCGTTGTCGTTTATTTGGATGACATTGTAATATATAGTGAGTCCCTAGAGGATCACTTGTCCCATCTTCGGAAGGTGTTCTCTCGGTTACGAGAGCACCAGTTGTATGTCAAGAAGGAAAAATGTGAGTTTGCCCAACGGGAGATTAAGTTCTTAGGGCATGTAATTTGTAAAGGCCACGTAAAGATGGACAACAGAAAGGTGCATGCAATCACGGATTGGCAAGCACCAAGCAAAGTGACTGAGTTG
>NC_138966.1:4170000-4180000 GCF_055761805.1 Camellia sinensis
CCTCGGCCCGCATGCCATGCCACGGCCTCGGCCCGCATGCCATGCCACGGCCTCGGCCCGCATGACATGCCACGGCCTCGGCCCGCATGCCATGCCACGGCCTCGGCCCGCATGCCTTGCCACGGCGTTGCCCAACATGCCATGCCACGGCCCGCATGTCTTGCCACGGCGTTGCCAAACATGCCATGCCACGGCCTCGGCCCGCATGCCATGCCACGGCGTCGCCCAACATGCCATGCCGCGGCCACGGCCCGCATGCCATGCCACGGCCTCGGCCCGCATGCCTTGCCACGGCGTTGCCCAACATGGCATGCCACGGCCTCGGCCCGCATGCCATGCCACGGCCTCGGCCCGCATGTCTTGCCACGGCGTTGCCAAACATGCCATGCCACGGCCTCGGCCCGCATGCCATGCCACGGCGTCGCCCAACATGCCATGCCACGGCCACAGCCACGGCCCGCATGCCATGCCACGGCCTCGGCCCGCATGCCTTGCTACGGCGTTGCCCGACATGCCATGCCACGGCCTCGGCCCGCATGCCTTGCCACCGCGTTGCCCAGCATGCCATGCCACCGCGTTGCCCGGCGTGCCATGCCTTAGCCTTGGCCAACATGTCGAGCCACGGCCTCGGCCCGCATGCCTTGCTACGGCGTCGCCCAACATGCCATGCCACGGCCTCGGCCCGCATGCCATGCCACGGCCTCGGCCCGCATGCCTTGGTACGGCGTCGCCCAACATGCCATGCCACGGCCTCGACCCGCATTACATGCCACGGCCTCGGCCCGCATTACATGCCACGGCCTCGGCCCGCATGACATGCCACGGCCTCGGCCCGCATGCCATGCCACGGCCTCGGCCCGCATGCCATGCCATGCCACGGCCCGCATGTCTTGCCACGGC
Source organism: Camellia sinensis (assembly GCF_055761805.1). NCBI lineage: Eukaryota > Viridiplantae > Streptophyta > Magnoliopsida > Ericales > Theaceae > Camellia > Camellia sinensis. The sequence goes on from NC_138966.1 coordinate 4,170,901, forward strand.
GTTGCCAAACATGCCATGCCACGGCCTCGGCCCGCATGCCATGACACGGCGTCGCCCAACATGCCATGCCACGGCCACGGCCCGCATGCCTTGCTACGGCCTCGGCCCGCATGCCATGACACGGCGTCGCCCAACATGCCATGCCACGGCCTCGGCCCGCATGCCTTGCTACGGCGTTGCCCAACATGCCATGCCACGGCCTCGGCCCGCATGCCTTGCCACCGCGTTGCCCAGCATGCCATGCCACCGCGTTGACCGGCGTGCCATGCCTTAGCCTTGGCCAACATGTCGAGCCACGGCCTGGGCCAAACTTGCCATGACACGGCCTCGGCCCGCATGCCATGCCACGGCCTCGGCCCGCATGACATGCCACGGCCTCGGCCCGCATGCCTTGCTACGGCGTCGCCCAACATTCCATGCCACGGCCTCGGCCCGCATGCCAAGCCACGGCCTCGGCCCGCATGACATGCCACGGCCTCGGCCCGCATGCCTTGCCACGACGTCGCCCAACTTGCCATGCCACGGCCTCGGCCCGCATGCCATGCCACGGCCTCGGCTCGCATGACATGCCACGGCCTCGGCCCGCATGCCTTGCTACGGCGTCGCCCAACATGCCATGCCACGGCCTCGGCCCGCATGACATGCCACGGCCTCGGACCGCATGCCTTGCTACGGCGTCGCCCAACATGCCATGCCACGGCCCCGGCCCGCATGCCTTGCCACCGCGTTGCCCGGCATGCCATGCCACCGCGTTGCCCGGCGTGCCATGCCTTAGCCTTGGCCAACATGTCGTGCCACGGCCTCGGCCCGCATGCCATGCCATGCCACGGCCCGCATGTCTTGCCACGGCGTTGCAAACATGCCATGCCACGGCCTCGGCCCGCATGCCTTGCTACGGCGTCGCCCAACATGCCATGCCACGGCCTCGGTCAGCATGCCATGCCATGGCACCGCCTTGTCCAGCACGCCGTGCCGCAGCGTTGGCCAGCATGCCTTGGCCGGCATGCCATGCCAATGCCTTGGGCCAACATGGCGTGCCACGGGCTGGGCCATGCCGGTCCGTTGCCCGGCATGCCACGGCCGTGGCGGCATGGCAAGCCACGGCCTCGGCCGTGGCGGCATGGCAAGCCACGGCCTGGGCGCGGCCTTGCGCGGCCTGGGCGCGGCCTTGCGCGGCCTGGGCGCGGCCTTGGGCAGCATGGCGTGGCATCCGCGCGGGCGTGGGCGGCCTGGCATGCGCGCGGCATGGGCAGCACGGCATGGCATGCGCACGGCCTGGGCGGCCTGGCATGCAGCCGGCCTAGCATGCCCGCGGCGTGGGCAGCACGGCATGGCATGCGCACGGCCTGGGCGGCCTGGCATGCAGCTGGCCTGGGCAGCACGGCATGGCATGCGCACGGCCTGGGCGGCCTGGCATGCAGCCGGCCAGGGCAGCCTGGCCTGGCATGCCCGCGGCGTGGGCAGCGTGGCCTGTGCGAATACCGCGCGCGTGGTCTTTTGACCACGGTGCGCGTGTTGCGCGCATGGTCGCGCACGCCTTTGCACGCAACGCACGTCTAGTGATAAGAACCGCAGCCAAGGCAGCCCAGCCCCAAGGCCATGGCCAGCAGCATGGCATGCCACGGCCAAGGCAGGCCAGCCAAAGCCAGCAGCATGCCATGCCAAGGCCAAGGCCAGCAGCATGCCATGCCACGGCCAAGGCAGCCCAGCCAAAGCCAGCAGCATGCCATGCCAAGGCCAAGGCCAGCAGCATGCCATGCCACGGCCAAGGCAGCCCAGCCAAAGCCAGCAGCATGCCATGCCAAGGCCTAGGCCAGCAGCATGCCTTGCCACGGCCAAGGCAGGCCTGCCAAAGCCAGCAGCATGCCATGCCAAGGCCAAGGCCAGCAGCATGCCATGCCACGGCCAAGGCAGCCCAGCCAAAGCCAGCAGCATGCCATGCCAAGGCCTAGGCCAGCAGCATGCCATGCCACGGCCAAGGCAGCCCAGCCAAAGCCAGCAGCATGCCATGCCAAGGCCTAGGCCAGCAGCATGCCATGCCACGGCCAAGGCAGGCCTGCCAAAGCCAGCAGCATGCCATGCCATGCCAAGGCCAAGGCCAGCAGCATGCCATGCCACGGCCAAGGCAGCCCAGCCAAAGCCAGCAGCTTGCCATGCCAAGGCCAAGGCCAGCAGCATGCCATGCCACGGCCAAGGCAGCCCAGCCAAAGCCAGCAGCATGCCATGCCAAGGCCAAGGCCAGCAGCATGCCATGCCACGGCCAAGGCAGGCCTGCCAAAGCCAGCAGCATGCCATGCCAAGGCCAAGGCCAGCAGCATGCCATGCCACGGCCAAGGCAGCCCAGCCAAAGCCAGCAGCATGCCATGCCAAGGCCTAGGCCAGCAGCATGCCATGCCACGGCCAAGGCAGGCCAGCCAAAGCCAGCAGCATGCCATGCCAAGGCCAAGGCCAGCAGAATGCCATGCCACGGCCAAGGCAGGCCAGCCAAAGCCAGCAGCATGCCATGCCAAGGCCAAGGCCAGCAGCATGCCATGCCACGGCCAAGGCAGCCCAGGCAAAGCCAGCAGCATGCCATGCCAAGGCCTAGGCCAGCAGCATGCCATGCCACGGCCAAGGCAGGCCAGCCAAAGCCAGCAGCATGCCATGCCAAGGCCAAGGCCAGCAGCATGCCATGCCACGGCCAAGGCAGCCCAGCCAAAGCCAGCAGCATGCCAGGCCAAGGCCTTGGCCAGCAGCATGCCATGCCACGGCCAAGGCAGGCCTGCCAAAGCCAGCAGCATGCCATGCCAAGGCCAAGGCCAGCAGCATGCCATGCCACGGCCAAGGCAGCCCAGCCAAAGCCAGCAGCATGCCATGCCAAGGCCTAGGCCAGCAGCATGCCATGCCACGGCCAAGGCAGCCCAGCCAAAGCCAGCAGCATGCCATGCCAAGGCCAAGGCCAGCAGCATGCCATGCCACGGCCAAGGCAGCCCAGCCAAAGCCAGCAGCATGCCATGCCAAGGCCTAGGCCAGCAGCATGCCATGCCACGGCCAAGGCAGCCCAGCCAAAGCCAGCAGCTTGCCATGCCAAGGCCAAGGCCAGCAGCATGCCATGCCACGGCCAAGGCAGCCCAGCCAAAGCCAGCAGCATGCCATGCCAAGGCCAAGGCCAGCAGCATGCCATGCCAAGGCCAAGGCCAGCAGCATGCCATGCCACGGCCAAGGCAGCCCAGCCAAGGCCAGCAGCATGCCATGCCACGGCCTAGGCAGCCCAGCCAAAGCCAGCAGCTTGCCATGCCAAGGCCAAGGCCAGCAGCATGCCATGCCACGGCCAAGGCAGCCCAGCCAAAGCCAGCAGCATGCCATGCCAAGGCCAAGGCCAGCAGCATGCCATGCCACGGCCAAGGCAGCCCAGCCAAAGCCAGCAGCATGCCATGCCAAGGCCAAGGCCAGCAGCATGCCATGCCACGGCCAAGGCAGCCCAGCCAAAGCCAGCAGCATGCCATGCCAAGGCCTAGGCCAGCAGCATGCCTTGCCACGGCCAAGGCAGGCCTGCCAAAGCCAGCAGCATGCCATGCCAAGGCCAAGGCCAGCAGCATGCCATGCCACGGCCAAGGCAGCCCAGCCAAAGCCAGCAGCATGCCATGCCAAGGCCTAGGCCAGCAGCATGCCATGCCACGGCCAAGGCAGCCCAGCCAAAGCCAGCAGCATGCCATGCCAAGGCCTAGGCCAGCAGCATGCCATGCCACGGCCAAGGCAGGCCTGCCAAAGCCAGCAGCATGCCATGCCAAGGCCAAGGCCAGCAGCATGCCATGCCACGGCCAAGCCAGCCCAGCCAAAGCCAGCAGCATGCCATGCCAAGGCCTAGGCCAGCAGCATGCCATGCCACGGCCAAGGCAGCCCATCCAAAGCCAGCAGCATGCCATGCCAAGGCCTAGGCCAGCAGCATGCCATGCCACGGCCAAGGCAGGCCAGCCAAAGCCTGCGGCATGCCATGCCAAGGCCAAGGCCAGCAGCATGCCATGCCACGGCCAAGGCAGCCCAGCCAAAGCCAGCAGCATGCCATGCCAAGGCCTAGGCCAGCAGCATGCCATGCCACGGCCAAGGCAGGCCTGCCAAAGCCAGCAGCATGCCATGCCAAGGCCAAGGCCAGCAGCATGCCATGCCACGGCCAAGGCAGCCCAGCCAAAGCCAGCAGCATGCCATGCCAAGGCCAAGGGCAGCAGCATGCCATGCCACGGCCAAGGCAGGCCAGCCAAAGCCAGCAGCATGCCATGCCAAGGCCAAGGCCAGCAGCATGCCATGCCACGGCCAAGGCAGCCCAGCCAAAGCCAGCAGCATGCCATGCCAAGGCCAAGGCCAGCAGCATGCCATGCCACGGCCAAGGCAGCCCAGCCAAGGCCAGCAGCATGCCATGCCACGGCCAAGGCAGCCCAGCCAAAGCCAGCAGCTTGCCATGCCAAGGCCAAGGCCAGCAGCATGCCATGCCACGGCCAAGGCAGCCCAGCCAAAGCCAACAGCATGCCATGCCAAGGCCAAGGCCAGCAGCATGCCATGCCACGGCCAAGGCAGCCCAGCCAAAGCCAGCAGCATGCCATGCCAAGGCCAAGGCCAGCAGCATGCCATGCCACGGCCAAGGCAGCCCAGCCAAAGCCAGCAGCATGCCATGCCAAGGCCTAGGCCAGCAGCATGCCATGCCACGGCCAAGGCAGGCCTGCCAAAGCCAGCAGCATGCCATGCCAAGGCCAAGGCCAGCAGCATGCCATGCCACGGCCAAGGCAGCCCAGCCAAAGCCAGCAGCATGCCATGCCAAGGCCTAGGCCAGCAGCATGCCATGCCACGGCCAAGGCAGCCCAGCCAAAGCCAGCAGCATGCCATGCCAAGGCCAAGGCCAGCAGAATGCCATGCCACGGCCAAGGCAGGCCAGCCAAAGCCAGCAGCATGCCATGCCAAGGCCAAGGCCAGCAGCATGCCATGCCACGGCCAAGGCAGCCCAGGCAAAGCCAGCAGCATGCCATGCCAAGGCCTAGGCCAGCAGCATGCCATGCCACGGCCAAGGCAGGCCAGCCAAAGCCAGCAGCATGCCATGCCAAGGCCAAGGCCAGCAGCATGCCATGCCACGGCCAAGGCAGCCCAGCCAAAGCCAGCAGCATGCCAGGCCAAGGCCTTGGCCAGCAGCATGCCATGCCACGGCCAAGGCAGGCCTGCCAAAGCCAGCAGCATGCCATGCCAAGGCCAAGGCCAGCAGCATGCCATGCCAAGGCCAAGGCCAGCAGCATGCCATGCCACGGCCAAGGCAGCCCAGCCAAAGCCAGCAGCATGCCATGCCAAGGCCTAGGCCAGCAGCATGCCATGCCACGGCCAAGGCAGCCCAGCCAAAGCCAGCAGCATGCCATGCCAAGGCCAAGGCCAGCAGCATGCCATGCCACGGCCAAGGCAGCCCAGCCAAAGCCAGCAGCATGCCATGCCAAGGCCTAGGCCAGCAGCATGCCATGCCACGGCCAAGGCAGCCCAGCCAAAGCCAGCAGCATGCCATGCCAAGGCCATGGCCAGCAGCATGGCATGCCACGGCCAAGGCAGGCCAGCCAAAGCCAGCAGCATGCCATGCCAAGGCCAAGGCCAGCAGCATGCCATGCCACGGCCAAGGCAGCCCAGCCAAAGCCAGCAGCATGCCATGCCAAGGCCAAGGCCAGCAGCATGCCATGCCACGGCCAAGGCAGCCCAGCCAAAGCCAGCAGCATGCCATGCCAAGGCCTAGGCCAGCAGCATGCCTTGCCACGGCCAAGGCAGGCCTGCCAAAGCCAGCAGCATGCCATGCCAAGGCCAAGGCCAGCAGCATGCCATGCCACGGCCAAGGCAGCCCAGCCAAAGCCAGCAGCATGCCATGCCAAGGCCTAGGCCAGCAGCATGCCATGCCACGGCCAAGGCAGCCCAGCCAAAGCCAGCAGCATGCCATGCCAAGGCCTAGGCCAGCAGCATGCCATGCCACGGCCAAGGCAGGCCTGCCAAAGCCAGCAGCATGCCATGCCATGCCAAGGCCAAGGCCAGCAGCATGCCATGCCACGGCCAAGGCAGCCCAGCCAAAGCCAGCAGCTTGCCATGCCAAGGCCAAGGCCAGCAGCATGCCATGCCACGGCCAAGGCAGCCCAGCCAAAGCCAGCAGCATGCCATGCCAAGGCCAAGGCCAGCAGCATGCCATGCCACGGCCAAGGCAGGCCTGCCAAAGCCAGCAGCATGCCATGCCAAGGCCAAGGCCAGCAGCATGCCATGCCACGGCCAAGGCAGCCCAGCCAAAGCCAGCAGCATGCCATGCCAAGGCCTAGGCCAGCAGCATGCCATGCCACGGCCAAGGCAGCCCAGCCAAAGCCGGCAGCATGCCATGCCAAGGCCAAGGCCAGCAGAATGCCATGCCACGGCCAAGGCAGGCCAGCCAAAGCCCGCAGCATGCCATGCCAAGGCCAAGGCCAGCAGCATGCCATGCCACGGCCAAGGCAGCCCAGGCAAAGCCAGCAGCATGCCATGCCAAGGCCTAGGCCAGCAGCATGCCATGCCACAGCCAAGGCAGGCCAGCCAAAGCCAGCAGCATGCCATGCCAAGGCCAAGGCCAGCAGCATGCCATGCCACGGCCAAGGCAGCCCAGCCAAAGCCAGCAGCATGCCAGGCCAAGGCCTTGGCCAGCAGCATGCCATGCCACGGCCAAGGCAGGCCTGCCAAAGCCAGCAGCATGCCATGCCAAGGCCAAGGCCAGCAGCATGCCATGCCACGGCCAAGGCAGCCCAGCCAAAGCCAGCAGCATGCCATGCCAAGGCCTAGGCCAGCAGCATGCCATGCCACGGCCAAGGCAGCCCAGCCAAAGCCAGCAGCATGCCATGCCAAGGCCAAGGCCAGCAGCATGCCATGCCACGGCCAAGGCAGCCCAGCCAAAGCCAGCAGCATGCCATGCCAAGGCCTAGGCCAGCAGCATGCCTTGCCACGGCCAAGGCAGCCCAGCCAAAGCCAGCAGCTTGCCATGCCAAGGCCAAGGCCAGCAGCATGCCATGCCACGGCCAAGGCAGCCCAGCCAAAGCCAGCAGCATGCCATGCCAAGGCCAAGGCCAGCAGCATGCCATGCCAAGGCCAAGGCCAGCAGCATGCCATGCCACGGCCAAGGCAGCCCAGCCAAGGCCAGCAGCATGCCATGCCACGGCCAAGGCAGCCCAGCCAAAGCCAGCAGCTTGCCATGCCAAGGCCAAGGCCAGCAGCATGCCATGCCACGGCCAAGGCAGCCCAGCCAAAGCCAGCAGCATGCCATGCCAAGGCCAAGGCCAGCAGCATGCCATGCCACGGCCAAGGCAGCCCAGCCAAAGCCAGCAGCATGCCATGCCAAGGCCAAGGCCAGCAGCATGCCATGCCACGGCCAAGGCAGCCCAGCCAAAGCCAGCAGCATGCCATGCCAAGGCCTAGGCCAGCAGCATGCCTTGCCACGGCCAAGGCAGGCCTGCCAAAGCCAGCAGCATGCCATGCCAAGGCCAAGGCCAGCAGCATGCCATGCCACGGCCAAGGCAGCCCAGCCAAAGCCAGCAGCATGCCATGCCAAGGCCTAGGCCAGCAGCATGCCATGCCACGGCCAAGGCAGCCCAGCCAAAGCCAGCAGCATGCCATGCCAAGGCCTAGGCCAGCAGCATGCCATGCCACGGCCAAGGCAGGCCTGCCAAAGCCAGCAGCATGCCATGCCAAGGCCAAGGCCAGCAGCATGCCATGCCACGGCCAAGCCAGCCCAGCCAAAGCCAGCAGCATGCCATGCCAAGGCCTAGGCCAGCAGCATGCCATGCCACGGCCAAGGCAGCCCATCCAAAGCCAGCAGCATGCCATGCCAAGGCCTAGGCCAGCAGCATGCCATGCCACGGCCAAGGCAGGCCAGCCAAAGCCTGCGGCATGCCATGCCAAGGCCAAGGCCAGCAGCATGCCATGCCACGGCCAAGGCAGCCCAGCCAAAGCCAGCAGCATGCCATGCCAAGGCCTAGGCCAGCAGCATGCCATGCCACGGCCAAGGCAGGCCTGCCAAAGCCAGCAGCATGCCATGCCAAGGCCAAGGCCAGCAGCATGCCATGCCACGGCCAAGGCAGCCCAGCCAAAGCCAGCAGCATGCCATGCCAAGGCCTAGGCCAGCAGCATGCCATGCCACGGCCAAGGCAGGCCAGCCAAAGCCAGCAGCATGCCATGCCAAGGCCAAGGCCAGCAGCATGCCATGCCACGGCCAAGGCAGCCCAGCCAAAGCCAGCAGCATGCCATGCCAAGGCCAAGGCCAGCAGCATGCCATGCCACGGCCAAGGCAGCCCAGCCAAGGCCAGCAGCATGCCATGCCACGGCCAAGGCAGCCCAGCCAAAGCCAGCAGCTTGCCATGCCAAGGCCAAGGCCAGCAGCATGCCATGCCACGGCCAAGGCAGCCCAGCCAAAGCCAACAGCATGCCATGCCAAGGCCAAGGCCAGCAGCATGCCATGCCACGGCCAAGGCAGCCCAGCCAAAGCCAGCAGCATGCCATGCCAAGGCCAAGGCCAGCAGCATGCCATGCCACGGCCAAGGCAGCCCAGCCAAAGCCAGCAGCATGCCATGCCAAGGCCTAGGCCAGCAGCATGCCATGCCACGGCCAAGGCAGGCCTGCCAAAGCCAGCAGCATGCCATGCCAAGGCCAAGGCCAGCAGCATGCCATGCCACGGCCAAGGCAGCCCAGCCAAAGCCAGCAGCATGCCATGCCAAGGCCTAGGCCAGCAGCATGCCATGCCACGGCCAAGGCAGCCCAGCCAAAGCCAGCAGCATGCCATGCCAAGGCCAAGGCCAGCAGAATGCCATGCCACGGCCAAGGCAGGCCAGCCAAAGCCAGCAGCATGCCATGCCAAGGCCAAGGCCAGCAGCATGCCATGCCACGGCCAAGGCAGCCCAGGCAAAGCCAGCAGCATGCCATGCCAAGGCCTAGGCCAGCAGCATGCCATGCCACGGCCAAGGCAGGCCAGCCAAAGCCAGCAGCATGCCATGCCAAGGCCAAGGCCAGCAGCATGCCATGCCACGGCCAAGGCAGCCCAGCCAAAGCCAGCAGCATGCCAGGCCAAGGCCTTGGCCAGCAGCATGCCATGCCACGGCCA
>NC_138966.1:4190000-4212500 GCF_055761805.1 Camellia sinensis
GAACACAACTCACGCGCCACGACGTACACTGTGCACCAGCCCCCCAAAACGAATCACCCCCCGAAGGACCAAGAAGCCCGACGAACGCGCGAAAACATTTAGAGAGGCCGAGCAAGCACCGGTTAGCGCGAATGCAAATAACAAACGCAACAGGCAACTTTCGAGGGACATACTTCTCGCAACAAGCTTCCACAAGGAAAGCACAGGCAACTCGTTCGCACGCCAAAGCCAACCAAATGGCAATTTAACCGAGGGACATGCATTTCGCAAGGCAACTTGTACAATTACCCGAGGGACATGGCATGCTTGCCAAGGCCGTGGCTTGGCATGCTTGCCAAGGCCGTGGCATGACATGCTGCTGGCCAAGGCCGGGCATGCCATGCTGCTGGACAAGGCCGTGGCAAGGCATGCTGATGGCCGAGGCCGTGGCAAGGCATGCTGATGGCCGAGGCCGTGGCAAGGCATGCTGATGGCCGAGGCCGTGGCAAGGCATGCTGCTGGCCAAGGCGTTGGCATGGCATGCTGCTGCTGACCAAGGCTTGGGCTTGCCATGCTGCCGGCCAAGGCCGCGGCATGGCATGCTGCCGGCCAAGGCCGCGGCATGCCATGTTGCTGGCCAAGGCCGTGGCATGGCATGCTGCTGGCCAAGGCCGTGGCATGACATGCTGGCCAAGGCCGGGGCATGGCAAGCTGCTGGCCAAGGTCGTGGCATGGCACGCTGCTGGCCAAGGCCGGGGCATAGCACGCTGCTGGCCATGGCCGTGGCTTGGCAAGGTTGCCAAGGCCGGGGCATGGCGTGCTGCTGGCCAAGGCTTTGGCATGCCATGTTGCTGGCCAAGGCTGTGGCATGGCATGCTGCTGGCCAAGGCTGTGGCATGGCATGCTGCTGGCCAAGGCCGTGGCATGACATGCTGGCCAAGGCCGGGGCATGGCATGCTGCTGGCCAAGGTCGTGGCATGGCATGCTGCTGGCCAAGGCCGTGGCATGACATGCTTGCCAAGGCCAGGGCATGGCATGCTGCTGGCCAAGGCTTTGGCATGCCATGTTGCTGGCCAAGGCTGTGGCATGGCATGCTGCCCTAGGCCAACGTGCCACCGCCACCGCCGCGGGCCGCCACTCGACGCATCCCGTGCTTGGCTATGTAGTTTCGATGCCACAAGCCAATGCCACAAGCCAAGCGATGGCATGTGCCAAGCGCCCGCCTAGGCATAGGCGTGGCCTGTGGCCTGGCCATGCTGGCCAGCCTTAAGGGAGGTGCCCCCCCCTTATAATAGCCTGTTAAGCCCTTTTCAATCTGGCAGGAGGAAACATCAAGCATGTTCGAGGAGTCATAATGGGGTTTTTTTAAAAAGTAATGGTTTTTTGCCAAAACTTTCAACATGAAAGTTGTATGAAATAATTTAATACACCATAAAAAAAATTATAAAAAAATATTTGGCCACCGGAATATTTTATTTTAATTTATTTCAATTTTAATACTTAAAAAATAATAAAAATTACTAAAAATACTCAAAAAATTCTAGAAAAATTCCAACAATTATAAGATGAGGCACTAGTAATTATAGTAATTTTTTTAATTATTTTTTTATTTTTAATTTATTTTATTATAATTTTTATGAGTAAATAAATAATTAAAAAGCCCGACGAACGTGCAAAAACTCTTAGAGAAACCCAGCAAGCATCGGATAGCTCGAATGCAAATAACAAACGCAACAGGCAACTTCCGAGGGACATACTTTTCCCAACAAGCTTCCACTGGGGAAAGCACTAGCAACGTGTTCGCAAGTCAAAGGCAACCAAACCGGCTATTACCCGAGGGACAAGCATTTCGCAGGGCAACATATACGTAAGTCAAAGCCAAACCAAATGGCAATTACACGAGGGACAGGATTGCTTGCCAAGGGCGTGGCATGCGATGTTCTAGCCCAAGGCCAAGGCACGCCACGCTGCGGGACAAGGCCGTGGCAAGACATGCGGCTGGCCTTGGCCTTGGCATGGCATGCCGCCGGCTTTGGCTGGGCTGCGTTGGCCTTGCCATGGAATGTTGCTGGCTTCGGATGGGCTGCCTTGGCCTTGGCCTTGGCCGTGGCATGGCATGGCATGCTGCTGGCCTTGGCCTTGGCCTTGGCATGGCATGCTGCTGGCTTTGGCTGGGCTGCCTTGGCCGTGGCATGGCATGCTGCTGGCTTTGGCTGGGCTGCCTTGGTCGTGGCATGGCATGCTGCTGGCCTAGGCCTTGGCATGGCATGCTGCTGGCTTTGGCTGGGCTGCCTTGGCCGTGGCATGGCATGCTGCTGGCCTAGGCCTTGGCATGGCATGCTGCTGGCTTTGGCTGGCAGCCTTGGCCGTGGCATGGCATGCTGCTGGCCTTGGCCTTGGCATGGCATGCTGCTGGCTTTGGCTGGCCTGCCTTGGCCGTGGCATGGCATGCTGCTGGCCTTGGCCTTGGCATGGCATGCTGCTGGCTTTGGCTGGCCTGCCTTGGCCGTGGCATGGCATGCTGCTGGCCTAGGCCTTGGCATGGCATGCTGCTGGCTTTGGCTGGCCTGCCTTGGCCGTGGCATGGCATGCTGCTGGCCTAGGCATGGCATGGCATGCTGCTGGCTTTGGCTGGGCTGCCTTGGCCGTGGCATGGCATGCTGCTGGCCTTGGCCTTGATATGGCATGCTGCTGGCTTTGGCTGGGCTGCCTTGGCCGTGGCATGGCATGCTGCTGGCCTAGGCCTTGGCATGGCATGCTGCTGGCTTTGGCTGGGCTGCCTTGGCCTTGGCATGGCATGCTGCTGGCTTTGGCTGGCCTGCCTTGGCCGTGGCATGGCATACTGCTGGCCTAGGCCATGGCATGGCATGCTGCTGGCTTTGGCTGGGCTGCCTTGGCCGTGGCATGGCATGCTGCTGCCCTTGGCCTTGATATGGCATGCTGCTGGCTTTGGCTGGGCTGCCATGGCCGTGGCATGGCATGCTGCTGGCCTAGGCCTTGGCATGGCATGCTGCTGGCTTTGGCTGGCCTGCGTTGGCCGTGGCATGGCATGCTGCTGGCCTAGGCCTTCGTATGGCATGCTGCTGGCTTTGGCTGGGCTGCCTTGGCCGTGGCATGGCATGCTGCTGGCCTTGGCCTTGGCATGGCATGCTGCTGGCTTTGGCTGGGCTGCCTTGGCCGTGGCATGGCATGCTGGTGGCCTAGGCCTTAGCATGGCATGCTGCTGGCTTTGGCTGGCCTGCCTTGGCCGTGGCATGGCATGCTGGTGGCCTAAGCCTTGGCATGGCATGCTGCTGGCTTTGGTTGGGCTGCCTTGGCCGTGGCATGGCATGCTGCTGGCCTAGGCCTTGGCATGGCATGCTGCTCGCTTTGGCTGGCCTGCCTTGGCCGTGGCATGGCATGCTGCTGGCCTAGGCCTTGGCATGGCATGCTGCTGGCTTTGGCTGGGCTGCCTTGGCCGTGGCATGGCATGCTGCTGGCCTTGGCCTTGGCATGCCATGCTGTTGGCTTTGGCTGGCCTGCCTTGGCCGTGGCATGGCATGCTGCTGGCCTAGGCCTTGGCATGGCATGCTGCTGGCTTTGGCTGGGCTGCCTTGGCCGTGGCATGGCATGCTGCTGGCCTTGGCCTTGGCATGGCATGCTGCTGGCTTTGGCTGGGCTGCCTTGGCCGTGGCATGGCATGCTGCTGGCCTTGGCCTTGGCATGGCATGCTGCTGGCTTTGGCTGGGCTGCCTTGGCCGTGGCATGGCATGCTGCTGGCCTAGGCCTTGGCATGGCATGCTGCTGGCTTTGGCTGGGCTGCCTTGGCCGTGGCATGGCATGCTGCTGGCCTAGGCCGTGGCATGGCATGCTGCTGGCCTTGGCCTTGGCATGGCATGCTGCTGGCTTTGGCTGGCCTGCCTTGGCCGTGGCATGGCATGCTGCTGGCCTAGGCCTTGGCATGGCATGCTGCTGGCTTTGGCTGGCCTGTTTTGGCCGTGGCATGGCATGCTGCTGGCCTAGGCCTTGGCATGGCATGCTGCTGGCTTTGGCTGGCCTGCCTTGGCCGTGGCATGGCATGCTGCTGGCCTAGGCCATGGCATGGCATGCTGCTGGCTTTGGCTTGGCTGCCTTGGCCGTGGCATGGCATGCTGCTGGCCTTGGCCTTGATATGGCATGCTGCTGGCTTTGGCTGGGCTGCCTTGGCCGTGGCATGGCATGCTGCTGGCCTAGGCCTTGGCATGGCATGCTGCTGGCTTTGGCTGGCCTGCCTTGGCCGTGGCATGGCATGCTGCTGGCCTTGGCCTTGGCATGGCATGCTGCTGGCTTTGGCTGGCCTGCCTTGGCCGTGGCATGGCATGCTGCTGGCCTAGGCCATGGCATGGCATGCTGCTGGCTTTGGCTGGGCTGCCTTGGCCGTGGCATGGCATGCTGCTGCCCTTGGCCGTGATATGGCATGCTGCTGGCTTTGGCTGGGCTGCCTTGGCCGTGGCATGGCATGCTGCTGGCCTAGGCCTTGGCATGGCATGTTGCTGGCTTTGGCTGGCCTGCCTTGGCCGTGGCATGGCATGCTGCTGGCCTAGGCCTTGGCATGGCATGCTGCTGGCTTTGGCTGGGCTGCCTTGGCCGTGGCATGGCATGCTGCTGGCCTTGGCCTTGGCATGGCATGCTGCTGGCTTTGGCTGGGCTGCCTTGGCCGTGGCATGGCATGCTGGTGGCCTAGGCCTTGGCATGGCATGCTGCTGGCTTTGGCTGGCCTGCCTTGGCCGTGGCATGGCATGCTGCTGGCCTAGGCCTTGGCATGGCATGCTGCTGGCTTTGGTTGGGCTGCCTTGGCCGTGGCATGGCATGCTGCTGGCCTTGGCCTTGGCATGGCATGCTGCTGGCTTTGGCTGGCCTGCCTTGGCCGTGGCATGGCATGCTGCTGGCCTAGGCCTTGGCATGGCATGCTGCTGGCTTTGGCTGGGCTGCCTTGGCCGTGGCATGGCATGCTGCTGGCCTTGGCCTTGGCATGGCATGCTGCTGGCTTTGGCTGGGCTGCCTTGGCCGTGGCATGGCATGCTGCTGGCCATGGCCTTGGCATGGCATGCTGCTGGCTTTGGCTTGCCTGCCTTGGCCGTGGCATGGCATGCTGCTGGCCTAGGCCTTGGCATGGCATGCTGCTGGCTTTGGCTGGGCTGCCTTGGCCGTGGCATGGCATGCTGCTGGCCTTGGCCTTGGCATGGCATGCTGCTGGCTTTGGCTGGGCTGCCTTGGCCGTGGCATGGCATGCTGGTGGCCTAGGCCTTGGCATGGCATGCTGCTGGCTTTGGCTGGCCTGCCTTGGCCGTGGCATGGCATGCTGCTGGCCTAGGCCTTGGCATGGCATGCTGCTGGCTTTGGGTGGGCTGCCTTGGCCGTGGCATGGCATGCTGCTGGCCTTGGCCTTGGCATGGCATGCTGCTGGCTTTGGCTGGCCTGCCTTGGCCGTGGCATGGCATGCTGCTGGCCTAGGCCTTGGCATGGCATGCTGCTGGCTTTGGCTGGGCTGCCTTGGCCGTGGCATGGCATGCTGCTGGCCTTGGCCTTGGCATGGCATGCTGCTGGCTTTGGCTGGGCTGCCTTGGCCGTGGCATGGCATGCTGCTGGCCTAGGCCTTGGCATGGCATGCTGCTGGCTTTGGCTGGGCTGCCTTGGCCGTGGCATGGCATGCTGCTGGCCTTGGCCTTGGCATGGCATGCTGCTGGCTTTGGCTGGGCTGCCTTGGCCGTGGCATGGCATGCTGGTGGCCTAGGCCTTGGCATGGCATGCTGCTGGCTTTGGCTGGCCTGCCTTGGCCGTGGCATGGCATGCTGCTGGCCTAGGCCTTGGCATGGCATGCTGCTGGCTTTGGCTGGGCTGCCTTGGCCGTGGCATGGCATGCTGCTGGCCTTGGCCTTGGCATGGCATGCTGCTGGCTTTGGCTGGCCTGCCTTGGCGGTGGCATGGCATGCTGCTGGCCTAGGCCTTGGCATGGCATGCTGCTGGCTTTGGCTGGGCTGCCTTGGCCGTGGCATGGCATGCTGCTGGCCTTGGCCTTGGCATGGCATGCTGCTGGCTTTGGCTGGGCTGCCTTGGCCGTGGCATGGCATGCTGCTGGCCATGGCCTTGGCATGGCATGCTGCTGGCTTTGGCTTGCCTGCCTTGGCCGTGGCATGGCATCCTGCTGGCCTAGGCCTTGGCATGGCATGCTGCTGGCTTTGGCTGGGCTGCCTTGGCCGTGGCATGGCATGCTGCTGGCCTTGGCCTTGGCATGGCATGCTGCTGGCTTTGGCTGGGCTGCCTTGGCCGTGGCATGGCATGCTGGTGGCCTAGGCCTTGGCATGGCATGCTGCTGGCTTTGGCTGGCCTGCCTTGGCCGTGGCATGGCATGCTGCTGGCCTAGGCCTTGGCATGGCATGCTGCTGGCTTTGGGTGGGCTGCCTTGGCCGTGGCATGGCATGCTGCTGGCCTTGGCCTTGGCATGGCATGCTGCTGGCTTTGGCTGGCCTGCCTTGGCCGTGGCATGGCATGCTGCTGGCCTAGGCCTTGGCATGGCATGCTGCTGGCTTTGGCTGGGCTGCCTTGGCCGTGGCATGGCATGCTGCTGGCCTAGGCCTTGGCATGGCATGCTGCTGGCTTTGGCTGGGCTGCCTTGGCCGTGGCATGGCATGCTGCTGGCCTTGGCCTTGGCATGGCATGCTGCTGGCTTTGGCTTGCCTGCCTTGGCCGTGGCATGGCATGCTGCTGGCCTAGGCCTTGGCATGGCATGCTGCTGGCTTTGGCTGGGCTGCCTTGGCCGTGGCATGGCATGCTGCTGGCCTTGGCCATGGCATGGCATGCTGCTGGCTTTGGCTGGGCTGCCTTGGCCGTGGCATGGCATGCTGGTGGCCTAGGCCTTGGCATGGCATGCTGCTGGCTTTGGCTGGCCTGCCTTGGCCGTGGCATGGCATGCTGCTGGCCTAGGCCTTGGCATGGCATGCTGCTGGCTTTGGGTGGGCTGCCTTGGCCGTGGCATGGCATGCTGCTGGCCTTGGCCTTGGCATGGCATGCTGCTGGCTTTGGCTGGCCTGCGTTGGCCGTGGCATGGCATGCTGCTGGCCTAGGCCTTCGCATGGCATGCTGCTGGCTTTGGCTGGGCTGCCTTGGCCGTGGCATGGCATGCTGCTGGCCTTGGCCTTGGCATGGCATGCTGCTGGCTTTGGCTGGGCTGCCTTGGCCGTGGCATGGCATGCTGGTGGCCTAGGCCTTAGCATGGCATGCTGCTGGCTTTGGCTGGCCTGCCTTGGCCGTGGCATGGCATGCTGCTGGCCTAAGCCTTGGCATGGCATGCTGCTGGCTTTGGTTGGGCTGCCTTGGCCGTGGCATGGCATGCTGCTGGCCTAGGCCTTGGCATGGCATGCTGCTCGCTTTGGCTGGCCTGCCTTGGCCGTGGCATGGCATGCTGCTGGCCTAGGCCTTGGCATGGCATGCTGCTGGCTTTGGCTGGGCTGCCTTGGCCGTGGCATGGCATGCTGCTGGCCTTGGCCTTGGCATGCCATGCTGTTGGCTTTGGCTGGCCTGCCTTGGCCGTGGCATGGCATGCTGCTGGCCTAGGCCTTGGCATGGCATGCTGCTGGCTTTGGCTGGGCTGCCTTGGCCGTGGCATGGCATGCTGCTGGCCTTGGCCTTGGCATGGCATGCTGCTGGCTTTGGCTGGGCTGCCTTGGCCGTGGCATGGCATGCTGCTGGCCTTGGCCTTGGCATGGCATGCTGCTGGCTTTGGCTGGGCTGCCTTGGCCGTGGCATGGCATGCTGCTGGCCTAGGCCTTGGCATGGCATGCTGCTGGCTTTGGCTGGGCTGCCTTGGCCGTGGCATGGCATGCTGCTGGCCTAGGCCGTGGCATGGCATGCTGCTGGCCTTGGCCTTGGCATGGCATGCTGCTGGCTTTGGCTGGCCTGCCTTGGCCGTGGCATGGCATGCTGCTGGCCTAGGCCTTGGCATGGCATGCTGCTGGCTTTGGCTGGCCTGTTTTGGCCGTGGCATGGCATGCTGCTGGCCTAGGCCTTGGCATGGCATGCTGCTAGCTTTGGCTGGCCTGCCTTGGCCGTGGCATGGCATGCTGCTGGCCTAGGCCATGGCATGGCATGCTGCTGGCTTTGGCTGGGCTGCCTTGGCCGTGGCATGGCATGCTGCTGGCCTTGGCCTTGATATGGCATGCTGCTGGCTTTGGCTGGGCTGCCTTGGCCGTGGCATGGCATGCTGCTGGCCTAGGCCTTGGCATGGCATGCTGCTGGCTTTGGCTGGCCTGCCTTGGCCGTGGCATGGCATGCTGCTGGCCTTGGCCTTGGCATGGCATGCTGCTGGCTTTGGCTGGCCTGCCTTGGCCGTGGCATGGCATGCTGCTGGCCTAGGCCATGGCATGGCATGCTGCTGGCTTTGGCTGGGCTGCCTTGGCCGTGGCATGGCATGCTGCTGCCCTTGGCCGTGATATGGCATGCTGCTGGCTTTGGCTGGGCTGCCTTGGCCGTGGCATGGCATGCTGCTGGCCTAGGCCTTGGCATGGCATGTTGCTGGCTTTGGCTGGCCTGCCTTGGCCGTGGCATGGCATGCTGCTGGCCTAGGCCTTGGCATGGCATGCTGCTGGCTTTGGCTGGGCTGCCTTGGCCGTGGCATGGCATGCTGCTGGCCTTGGCCTTGGCATGGCATGCTGCTGGCTTTGGCTGGGCTGCCTTGGCCGTGGCATGGCATGCTGGTGGCCTAGGCCTTGGCATGGCATGCTGCTGGCTTTGGCTGGCCTGCCTTGGCCGTGGCATGGCATGCTGCTGGCCTAGGCCTTGGCATGGCATGCTGCTGGCTTTGGTTGGGCTGCCTTGGCCGTGGCATGGCATGCTGCTGGCCTTGGCCTTGGCATGGCATGCTGCTGGCTTTGGCTGGCCTGCCTTGGCCGTGGCATGGCATGCTGCTGGCCTAGGCCTTGGCATGGCATGCTGCTGGCTTTGGCTGGGCTGCCTTGGCCGTGGCATGGCATGCTGCTGGCCTTGGCCTTGGCATGGCATGCTGCTGGCTTTGGCTGGGCTGCCTTGGCCGTGGCATGGCATGCTGCTGGCCATGGCCTTGGCATGGCATGCTGCTGGCTTTGGCTTGCCTGCCTTGGCCGTGGCATGGCATGCTGCTGGCCTAGGCCTTGGCATGGCATGCTGCTGGCTTTGGCTGGGCTGCCTTGGCCGTGGCATGGCATGCTGCTGGCCTTGGCCTTGGCATGGCATGCTGCTGGCTTTGGCTGGGCTGCCTTGGCCGTGGCATGGCATGCTGGTGGCCTAGGCCTTGGCATGGCATGCTGCTGGCTTTGGCTGGCCTGCCTTGGCCGTGGCATGGCATGCTGCTGGCCTAGGCCTTGGCATGGCATGCTGCTGGCTTTGGGTGGGCTGCCTTGGCCGTGGCATGGCATGCTGCTGGCCTTGGCCTTGGCATGGCATGCTGCTGGCTTTGGCTGGCCTGCCTTGGCCGTGGCATGGCATGCTGCTGGCCTAGGCCTTGGCATGGCATGCTGCTGGCTTTGGCTGGGCTGCCTTGGCCGTGGCATGGCATGCTGCTGGCCTTGGCCTTGGCATGGCATGCTGCTGGCTTTGGCTGGGCTGCCTTGGCCGTGGCATGGCATGCTGCTGGCCTAGGCCTTGGCATGGCATGCTGCTGGCTTTGGCTGGGCTGCCTTGGCCGTGGCATGGCATGCTGCTGGCCTTGGCCTTGGCATGGCATGCTGCTGGCTTTGGCTGGGCTGCCTTGGCCGTGGCATGGCATGCTGGTGGCCTAGGCCTTGGCATGGCATGCTGCTGGCTTTGGCTGGCCTGCCTTGGCCGTGGCATGGCATGCTGCTGGCCTAGGCCTTGGCATGGCATGCTGCTGGCTTTGGGTGGGCTGCCTTGGCCGTGGCATGGCATGCTGCTGGCCTTGGCCTTGGCATGGCATGCTGCTGGCTTTGGCTGGCCTGCCTTGGCCGTGGCATGGCATGCTGGTGGCCTAGGCCTTGGCATGGCATGCTGCTGGCTTTGGCTGGGCTGCCTTGGCCGTGGCATGGCATGCTGCTGGCCTTGGCCTTGGCATGGCATGCTGCTGGCTTTGGCTGGGCTGCCTTGGCCGTGGCATGGCATGCTGCTGGCCATGGCCTTGGCATGGCATGCTGCTGGCTTTGGCTTGCCTGCCTTGGCCGTGGCATGGCATGCTGCTGGCCTAGGGCTTGGCATGGCATGCTGCTGGCTTTGGCTGGGCTGCCTTGGCCGTGGCATGGCATGCTGCTGGCCTTGGCCTTGGCATGGCATGCTGCTGGCTTTGGCTGGGCTGCCTTGGCCGTGGCATGGCATGCTGGTGGCCTAGGCCTTGGCATGGCATGCTGCTGGCTTTGGCTGGCCTGCCTTGGCCGTGGCATGGCATGCTGCTGGCCTAGGCCTTGGCATGGCATGCTGCTGGCTTTGGGTGGGCTGCCTTGGCCGTGGCATGGCATGCTGCTGGCCTTGGCCTTGGCATGGCATGCTGCTGGCTTTGGCTGGCCTGCCTTGGCCGTGGCATGGCATGCTGCTGGCCTAGGCCTTGGCATGGCATGCTGCTGGCTTTGGCTGGGCTGCCTTGGCCGTGGCATGGCATGCTGCTGGCCTAGGCCTTGGCATGGCATGCTGCTGGCTTTGGCTGGGCTGCCTTGGCCGTGGCATGGCATGCTGCTGGCCTTGGCCTTGGCATGGCATGCTGCTGGCTTTGGCTTGCCTGCCTTGGCCGTGGCATGGCATGCTGCTGGCCTAGGCCTTGGCATGGCATGCTGCTGGCTTTGGCTGGGCTGCCTTGGCCGTGGCATGGCATGCTGCTGGCCTTGGCCTTGGCATGGCATGCTGCTGGCTTTGGCTGGGCTGCCTTGGCCGTGGCATGGCATGCTGGTGGCCTAGGCCTTGGCATGGCATGCTGCTGGCTTTGGCTGGCCTGCCTTGGCCGTGGCATGGCATGCTGCTGGCCTAGGCCTTGGCATGGCATGCTGCTGGCTTTGGGTGGGCTGCCTTGGCCGTGGCATGGCATGCTGCTGGCCTTGGCCTTGGCATGGCATGCTGCTGGCTTTGGCTGGCCTGCCTTCGCCGTGGCATGGCATGCTGCTGGCCTAGGCCTTGGCATGGCATGCTGCTGGCTTTGGCTGGGCTGCCTTGGCCGTGGCATGGCATGCTGCTGGCCTTGGCCTTGGCATGGCATGCTGCTGGCTTTGGCTTGCCTGCCTTGGCCGTGGCATGGCATGCTGCTGGCCTAGGCCTTGGCATGGCATGCTGCTGGCTTTGGCTGGGCTGCCTTGGCCGTGGCATGGCATGCTGCTGGCCTTGGCCTTGGCTTGGCATGCTGCTGGCTTTGGCTGGGCTGCCTTGGCCGTGGCATGGCATGCTGCTGGCCTTGGCCTTGGCATGGCATGCTGCTGGCTTTGGCTGGCCTGCCTTGGCCGTGGCATGGCATGCTGCTGGCCTTGGCATGGCATGCTGCTGGCTTTGGCTGGGCTGCCTTCGCCGTGGCATGCCATGCTGCTGGCCTTGGCCTTGGGGCTGGGCTGCCTTGGCTGCGGTTCTTATCACTAGACGTGCGTTGCGTGCGAAGGCGTGCAAAGGCGTGCGCGACCATGCGCGCAACACGCGCACCGTTTTCAAAAGACCACGCGCGCGGTATTCGAACAGGCCACGCTGCCCACGCCGCGGGCATGCCAGGCCGCCCAGGCCGTGCGCATGCCATGCCGTGCTGCCCAGGCCGGCTGCATGCCAGGCCGCCCAGGCCGTGCGCATGCCATGCCGTGCTGCCCACGCCGCGGGCATGCCAGGCCGGCTGCATGCCAGGCCGCCCAGGCCGTGCGCATGCCATGCCGTGCTGCCCACGCCGCGGGCATGCCAGGCCGGCTGCATGCCAGGCCGCCCAGGCCGTGCGCATGCCATGCCGTGCTGCCCATGCCGCGCGCATGCCAGGCCGCCCACGCCCGCGCGCATGCCACGCCATGCTGCCCAAGGCCGCGCCCAGGCCGCGCAAGGCCGCGCCCAGGCCGCCCAAGGCCGCGCCCAGGCCGCGCAAGGCCGCGCCCAGGCCGCCCAAGGCCGCGCCCAGGCCGCGCAAGGCCGCCCAAGGCCGCGGTCCAGGCCGCCCAAGGCCGCGGCCGAGCCGCCCCAGGCCGCAGCCCAGGCCGCGGTCGAGCCGCAGTGCATGTAACCCAAGGCCGCAGCCCAGGCCGCGCCCAACATGGGGCGTACCTGCCACTGCCTTGCCCTGGGCAAGGGAGGTGCCCCCCCCTTATAATAGCCTGTTAAGCCCTTTTCAATCTGGCAGGAGGAAACATCAAGCATGTTCGAGGAGTCATAATGGGGTTTTTTTAAAAAGTAATGGTTTTTTGCCAAAACTTTCAACATGAAAGTTGTAGGAAATAATTTAATACACCATAAAAAAAATTAAAAAAAATATTTTTTTACAGAAAATATTTTATTTTAATTTATTTCGATATTAATACTTAAAAAATAATAAAAATTAATAAAAATAGTCAAAAAATTATGGAAAAATTCCCATAATTAAAGGATGATTCACTAGTAATTATAGAAATTATTAAATTATTTTTTTCATTTTTTTTATTTTATTTTGATTTTTTTATGCCAAATAAGGGCTTTAAAAATTCGAAAAGCTCCAGAAAAATTGCAAAAAAATAGGGAATGACATTTAAAATTGATTGTAGTGCATTTTTAATTGTGTTGCACGGTTTGGGTAAGATTATAAAAGAATCATGTTCAAAAAGATCGATCGAGGCGGTGGCACGCCATGGCCTTGGCCTTGGCCTTGGCCTTTGCCCGCGGCCTTGGCCTTTGCCTTGGCCTTGGCCATGCCTTGCACAGGGACTTGGCCTTGCCCACTGCCTTGGCCTTGGCTTTGGCCTTGGCCTTGGCATGGCATGGCATGCTCGCCGAGGCCGTGGCATGCCTTGCTGCTAGCCAAGGCCGTGGCGTGGCATGCTCGCCCAGCCCGTGGCATGCCGTGCTCGCCCAGCCCGTGGCACGCCATGTTGGCCCAAGGCATTGGCATGGCATGCCGGCCAAGGCATGCTGGCCAACGCTGCACAAGGCGGTGCCATGGCATGGCATGCTGACCAAGACCGTGCCATGGCATGCTGGGCGAGGCCGGGGCATGGCATGCTGGCCGAGGCCGTGGCTTGCCATGCCGCCACGGCCGTGGCATGCCGGGCAACGGACCGGCATGGCCCAGCCCGTGGCACGCCATGTTGGCCCAAGGCATTGGCATGGCATGCCGGCCAAGGCATGCTGGCCAACGCTGCGGCACGGCGTGCTGGACAAGGCGGTGCCATGGCATGGCATGCTGACCAAGACAGTGCCATGGCATGCTGGCCGA
This sequence comes from Camellia sinensis, assembly GCF_055761805.1. Taxonomy (NCBI): domain Eukaryota; kingdom Viridiplantae; phylum Streptophyta; class Magnoliopsida; order Ericales; family Theaceae; genus Camellia; species Camellia sinensis. The sequence continues at coordinate 4,203,334 of NC_138966.1, forward strand.
GGCCGTGGCATGGCATGCTGGCCGAGGCCGTGGCTTGCCATGCCGCCACGGCCGTGGCATGCTGGGCAACGGACCGGCATGGCATGCTGGCCGTGGCGGTGGCACGACATGCTGGCCAAGGCAGTGGCATGGCATGTAGGCCAAGGCTAAGGCATGGCACGCTGTGGCATGGCACGCTGGCCAAGGCAGTCGCAAGGCATGCGGGCCGAGGCCGCGGCACGGCCCGCTGGGCAACGCGGTGGCATGGCATGCTGGGCAACGCCGTGGCAAGGCATGCGGGCCGAGGCCTTGGCATGGCATGCTGGCCGAGGCCGTGGCATGGCATGCGGGCCGAGGCCGTGGCATGGCATGGCATGCGGGCCGAGGCCGTGGCATGGCATGCGGGCCGAGGCCGTGGCGTGGCATGGCATGGCATGTTGGGCAACGCCGTGGCAAGACATGCGGGCCGAGGCCGTGGCATGGCATGTTGGGCAACGCCCTGGCAAGCCATGCGGGCCGAGGCCGTGGCGTGGCATGTTGGCCAAGGCTAAGGCATGGCACGCCGGGCAACGCGGTGCATTGGCATGCTGGGCAGCGCGGTGGCAAGGCATGGGGGCCGAGGCCGTGGCATGGCATGTTGGGCAACGCCGTGGCAAGACATGCGGGGCGAGGCCGTGGCATGGCATGCGGGCCGAGGCCGTGGCACGACATGTTGGCCAAGGCTAAGGCATGGCACGCCGGGCAACGCGGTGGCATGGCATGCTGGGCAACGCGGTGGCAAGGCATGCGGGCCGAGGCCGTGGCATGGCATGTTGGGCAACGCCGTAGAAGGGCATGCGGGCCGAGGCCGTGGCATGGCATGCGGGCCGAGGCCGTGGCATGGCATGTTGGGCGACGCCGTAGCAAGGCATGCGGGCCGAGGCCGTGGCATGTCATGCGGGCCGAGGCCGTGGCATGGCATGCGGGCCGAGGCCGTGGCATGGCATGTTGGCCGAGGCCGTGGCAAGGCATGCGGGCCGAGGCCGTGGCATGGCATGTTTGGCAACGCCGTGGCAAGACATGCGGGCCGTGGCATGGCATGGCATGCGGGCCGAGGCCGTGGCACGACATGTTGGCCAAGGCTAAGGCATGGCACGCCGGGCAACGCGGTGGCATGGCACGCCGGGCAACGCGGTGGCAAGGCATGCGGGCCGGGGCCGTGGCATGGCATGTTGGGCGACGCCGTAGCAAGGCATGCGGTCCGAGGCCGTGGCATGTCATGCGGGCCGAGGCCATGGCATGGCATGCGGGCCGAGGCCGTGGCATGGCATGTTGGGCGACGCCGTAGCAAGGCATGCGGGCCGAGGCCGTGGCATGTCATGCGAGCCGAGGCCGTGGCATGGCATGCGGGCCGAGGCCGTGGCATGGCAAGTTGGGCGACGTCGTGGCAAGGCATGCGGGCCGAGGCCGTGGCATGTCACGCGGGCCGAGGCCGTGGCATGGCATGCGGGCAGAGGCCGTGGCATGGCATGTTGGGCGACGCCGTCGCAAGGCATGCGGGCCGAGGCCGTGGCATGGCATGCGGGCCGAGGCCGTGGCATGGCATGTTGGGCGACGCCGTAGCAAGGCATGCGGGCCGAGGCCGTGGCATGGCATGTTTGGCAACGCCGTGGCAAGACATGAGGGCCGTGGCATGGCATGGCATGCGGGCCGAGGCCGTGGCATGACATGTTGGCCAAGGCTAAGGCATGGCACGCCGGGCAACGCGGTGGCATGGCATGCGGGCCGGGGCCGTGGCATGGCATGTTGGCCAACGTCGTAGCAAGGCATGCGGGCCGAGGCCGAGGCCGTGGCACGGCATGCGGGCCGAGGCTGTGGCATGGCATGTTGGGCGACGCCGTAGCAAGGCATGCGGTCCGAGGCCGTGGCATGTCATGCGGGCCGAGGCCGTGGCATGGCATGCTGCTGGCCTTGGCATGGCATGCTGCTGGCTTTGGCTGGCCTGCCTTGGCCGTGGCATGGCATGCTGCTGGCCTTGGCATGGCATGCTGCTGGCTTTGGCTGGGCTGCCTTCGCCGTGGCATGCCATGCTGCTGGCCTTGGCCTTGGGGCTGGGCTGCCTTGGCTGCGGTTCTTATCACTAGACGTGCGTTGCGTGCGAAGGCGTGCAAAGGCGTGCGCGACCATGCGCGCAACACGCGCACCGTGGTCAAAAGACCACGCGCGCGGTATTCGCACAGGCCACGCTGCCCACGCCGCGGGCATGCCAGGCCGCCCAGGCCGTGCGCATGCCATGCCGTGCTGCCCAGGCCGGCTGCATGCCAGGCCGCCCAGGCCGTGCGCATGCCATGCCGTGCTGCCCACGCCGCGGGCATGCCAGGCCGGCTGCATGCCAGGCCGCCCAGGCCGTGCGCATGCCATGCCGTGCTGCCCACGCCGCGGGCATGCCAGGCCGGCTGCATGCCAGGCCGCCCAGGCCGTGCGCATGCCATGCCGTGCTGCCCATGCCGCGCGCATGCCAGGCCGCCCACGCCCGCGCGCATGCCACGCCATGCTGCCCAAGGCCGCGCCCAGGCCGCGCAAGGCCGCGCCCAGGCCGCCCAAGGCCGCGCCCAGGCCGCGCAAGGCCGCGCCCAGGCCGCCCAAGGCCGCGCCCAGGCCGCGCAAGGCCGCCCAAGGCCGCGGTCCAGGCCGCCCAAGGCCGCGGCCGAGCCGCCCCAGGCCGCAGCCCAGGCCGCGGTCGAGCCGCAGTGCATGTAACCCAAGGCCGTAGCCCAGGCCGCGCCCAACATGGGGCGTACCTGCCACTGCCTTGCCCTGGGCAAGGGAGGTGCCCCCCCCTTATAATAGCCTGTTAAGCCCTTTTCAATCTGGCAGGAGGAAACATCAAGCATGTTCGAGGAGTCATAATGGGGTTTTTTTAAAAAGTAATGGTTTTTTGCCAAAACTTTCAACATGAAAGTTGTAGGAAATAATTTAATACACCATAAAAAAAATTAAAAAAAATATTTTTTTACAGAAAATATTTTATTTTAATTTATTTCGATATTAATACTTAAAAAATAATAAAAATTAATAAAAATAGTCAAAAAAATATGGAAAAATTCCCATAATTAAAGGATGATTCACTAGTAATTATAGAAATTATTAAATTATTTTTTTCATTTTTTTTATTTTATTTTGATTTTTTTATGCCAAATAAGGGCTTTAAAAATTCGAAAAGCTCCAGAAAAATTGCAAAAAAATAGGGAATGACATTTAAAATTGATTGTAGTGCATTTTTAATTGTGTTGCACGGTTTGGGTAAGATTATAAAAGAATCATGTTCAAAAAGATCGATCGAGGCGGTGGCACGCCATGGCCTTGGCCTTGGCCTTGGCCTTTGCCCGCGGCCTTGGCCTTTGCCTTGGCCTTGGCCATGCCTTGCACAGGGACTTGGCCTTGCCCACTGCCTTGGCCTTGGCTTTGGCCTTGGCCTTGGCATGGCATGGCATGCTCGCCGAGGCCGTGGCATGCCTTGCTGCTAGCCAAGGCCGTGGCGTGGCATGCTCGCCCAGCCCGTGGCATGCCGTGCTCGCCCAGCCCGTGGCACGCCATGTTGGCCCAAGGCATTGGCATGGCATGCCGGCCAAGGCATGCTGGCCAACGCTGCACAAGGCGGTGCCATGGCATGGCATGCTGACCAAGACCGTGCCATGGCATGCTGGGCGAGGCCGGGGCATGGCATGCTGGCCGAGGCCGTGGCTTGCCATGCCGCCACGGCCGTGGCATGCCGGGCAACGGACCGGCATGGCCCAGCCCGTGGCACGCCATGTTGGCCCAAGGCATTGGCATGGCATGCCGGCCAAGGCATGCTGGCCAACGCTGCGGCACGGCGTGCTGGACAAGGCGGTGCCATGGCATGGCATGCTGACCAAGACAGTGCCATGGCATGCTGGCCGAGGCCGTGGCATGGCATGCTGGCCGAGGCCGTGGCTTGCCATGCCGCCACGGCCGTGGCATGCTGGGCAACGGACCGGCATGGCATGCTGGCCGTGGCGGTGGCACGACATGCTGGCCAAGGCAGTGGCATGGCATGTAGGCCAAGGCTAAGGCATGGCACGCTGTGGCATGGCACGCTGGCCAAGGCAGTCGCAAGGCATGCGGGCCGAGGCCGCGGCACGGCCCGCTGGGCAACGCGGTGGCATGGCATGCTGGGCAACGCCGTGGCAAGGCATGCGGGCCGAGGCCTTGGCATGGCATGCTGGCCGAGGCCGTGGCATGGCATGCGGGCCGAGGCCGTGGCATGGCATGGCATGCGGGCCGAGGCCGTGGCGTGGCATGGCATGGCATGTTGGGCAACGCCGTGGCAAGACATGCGGGCCGAGGCCGTGGCATGGCATGTTGGGCAACGCCCTGGCAAGCCATGCGGGCCGAGGCCGTGGCGTGGCATGTTGGCCAAGGCTAAGGCATGGCACGCCGGGCAACGCGGTGCATTGGCATGCTGGGCAGCGCGGTGGCAAGGCATGGGGGCCGAGGCCGTGGCATGGCATGTTGGGCAACGCCGTGGCAAGACATGCGGGCCGAGGCCGTGGCATGGCATGCGGGCCGAGGCCGTGGCACGACATGTTGGCCAAGGCTAAGGCATGGCACGCCGGGCAACGCGGTGGCATGGCATGCTGGGCAACGCGGTGGCAAGGCATGCGGGCCGAGGCCGTGGCATGGCATGTTGGGCAACGCCGTAGAAGGGCATGCGGGCCGAGGCCGTGGCATGGCATGCGGGCCGAGGCCGTGGCATGGCATGTTGGGCGACGCCGTAGCAAGGCATGCGGGCCGAGGCCGTGGCATGTCATGCGGGCCGAGGCCGTGGCATGGCATGCGGGCCGAGGCCGTGGCATGGCATGTTGGCCGAGGCCGTGGCAAGGCATGCGGGCCGAGGCCGTGGCATGGCATGTTTGGCAACGCCGTGGCAAGACATGCGGGCCGTGGCATGGCATGGCATGCGGGCCGAGGCCGTGGCACGACATGTTGGCCAAGGCTAAGGCATGGCACGCCGGGCAACGCGGTGGCATGGCACGCCGGGCAACGCGGTGGCAAGGCATGCGGGCCGGGGCCGTGGCATGGCATGTTGGGCGACGCCGTAGCAAGGCATGCGGTCCGAGGCCGTGGCATGTCATGCGGGCCGAGGCCATGGCATGGCATGCGGGCCGAGGCCGTGGCATGGCATGTTGGGCGACGCCGTAGCAAGGCATGCGGGCCGAGGCCGTGGCATGTCATGCGAGCCGAGGCCGTGGCATGGCATGCGGGCCGAGGCCGTGGCATGGCAAGTTGGGCGACGTCGTGGCAAGGCATGCGGGCCGAGGCCGTGGCATGTCACGCGGGCCGAGGCCGTGGCATGGCATGCGGGCAGAGGCCGTGGCATGGCATGTTGGGCGACGCCGTCGCAAGGCATGCGGGCCGAGGCCGTGGCATGGCATGCGGGCCGAGGCCGTGGCATGGCATGTTGGGCGACGCCGTAGCAAGGCATGCGGGCCGAGGCCGTGGCATGTCATGGCATGTTGGGCGACGCCGTAGCAAGGCATGCGGGCCGAGGCCGTGGCATGGCATGTTTGGCAACGCCGTGGCAAGACATGAGGGCCGTGGCATGGCATGGCATGCGGGCCGAGGCCGTGGCACGACATGTTGGCCAAGGCTAAGGCATGGCACGCCGGGCAACGCGGTGGCATGGCATGCGGGCCGGGGCCGTGGCATGGCATGTTGGCCAACGTCGTAGCAAGGCATGCGGGCCGAGGCCGAGGCCGTGGCACGGCATGCGGGCCGAGGCTGTGGCATGGCATGTTGGGCGACGCCGTAGCAAGGCATGCGGTCCGAGGCCGTGGCATGTCATGCGGGCCGAGGCCGTGGCATGGCATGCGGGCCGAGGCCGTGGCATGGCATGTTGGGCGACGCCGTAGCAAGGCATGCGGGCCGAGGCCGTGCCGTGGCATGCGGGCCGAGGCCGTGGCATGGCATGCGGGCCGAGGCCGTGGCATGGCATGTTGGGCGACGCCGTAGCAAGGCATGCGGTCCGAGGCCGTGGCCTGTCATGCGGGCCGAGGCCGTGGCATGGCATGCGGGCCGAGGCCGTGGCATGGCATGCGGGCCGAGGCCGTGGCATGGCATGTTGGGCGACGCCGTAGCATGGCATGCGGGCCGAGGCCGTGGCATGTCATGCGCGCCGAGGCCGTGGCATGGCATGCGGGCCGAGGCCGTGGCATGGCAAGTTGGGCGACGTCGTGGCAAGGCATGCGGGCCGAGGCCGTGGCATGGCATGCGGGCCGAGGCCGTGACAAGGCATGTTGGGCGACGCCGTAGCAAGGCATGCGGGCCGAGGCCGTGGCATGTCATGTGGGCCGAGGCCGTGGCATGGCATGCGGGCCGAGGCCGTGGCATGGCATGTTGGGCGACGCCGTAGCAAGGCATGCGGTCCGAGGCCGTGGCATGTCATGCGGGCCGAGGCCGTGGCATGGCATGCGGGCCGAGGCCGTGGCATGGCATGTTGGGCGACGCCGTAGCAAGGCATGCGGTCCGAGGCCGTGGCATGTCATGCGGGCCGAGGCCGTGGCATGGCATGCAGGCCGAGGCCGTGGCATGGCATGTTGGGCGACGCCGTAGCAAGGCATGCGGGCCGAGGCCGTGCCGTGGCGTGCGGGCCGAGGCCGTGGCATGGCATGTTGGGCGACGCCGTAGCAAGGCATGCGGTCCGAGGCCGTGGCATGTCATGCGGGCCGAGGCCGTGGCATGGCATGCGGGCCGAGGCCGTGGCATGGCATGTTGGGCGACGCCGTAGCAAGGCATGCGGGCCGAGGCCGTGCCGTGGCATGCGGGCCGAGGCCGTGGCATGGCATGTTGGGCGACGCCGTAGCAAGGCATGCGGTCCGAGGCCGTGGCATGTCATGCGGGCCGAGGCCGTGGCATGGCATGCGGGCCGAGGCCGTGGCATGGCATGTTGGGCGACGCCGTAGCAAGGCATGCGGGCCGAGGCCGTGGCATGTCATGCGGGCCGAGGCCGTGGCATGGCATGCGGGCCGAGGCCGTGGCATGGCAAGTTGGGCGGCGTCGTGGCAAGGCATGCTGGCCGAGGCCGTGGCATGTCATGCGGGCCGAGGCCGTGGCATGGCATGCGGGCCGAGGCCGTGGCAAGGCATGTTGGGCGACGCCGTAGCAAGGCATGCGGGCCGAGGCCGTGGCATGTCATGCGGGCCGAGGCCGTGGCACGTCATGCGGGCCGAGGCCGTGGCATGGCATGTTTGGCCACGCCGTGGCAAGACATGCGGGCCGTGGCATGGCATGGCATGCGGGCCGAGGCCGTGGCTCGACATGTTGGCCAAGGCTAAGGCATGGCACGCCGGGCAACGCGGTGGCATGGCATGCTGGGCAACGCGGTGGCAAGGCATGCGGGCCGAGGCCGTGGCATGGCATGTTGGGCAACGCCGCAGCAAGGCATGCGGGCCGAGGCCGTGGCATGGCATGCGGGCCGAGGCCGTGGCATGGCATGTTGGACGACGCCGTAGCAAGGCATGCGGTCCGAGGCCGTGGCATGTCATGCGGGCCGAGGCCGTGGCATGGCATGCGGGCCGAGGCCGTGGCATGGCATGTTGGGCGACGCCGTAGCAAGGCATGCGGGCCGAGGCCGTGCCGTGGCATGCGGGCCGAGGCCGTGGCATGGCATGTTGGGCGACGCCGTAGCAAGGCATGCGGTCCGAGGCCGTGGCATGTCATGCGGGCCGAGGCCGTGGCATGGCATGCGGGCCGAGGCCGTGGCATGGCATGTTGGGCGACGCCGTAGCAAGGCATGCGGGCCGAGGCCGTGCCGTGGCATGCGGGCCGAGGCCGTGGCATGGCATGTTGGGCGACGCCGTAGCAAGGCATGCGGTCCGAGGCCGTGGCATGTCATGCGGGCCGAGGCCGTGGCATGGCATGCGGGCCGAGGCCGTGGCATGGCATGTTGGGCGACGCCGTAGCAAGGCATGCGGGTCGAGGCCGTGGCATGTCATGCGGGCCGAGGCCGTGGCATGGCATGCGGGCCGAGGCCGTGGCATGGCAAGTTGGGCGGCGTCGTGGCAAGGCATGCGGGCCGAGGCCGTGGCATGTCATGCGGGCCGAGGCCGTGGCATGGCATGCGGGCCGAGGCCGTGGCACGTCATGCGGGCCGAGGCCGTGGCATGGCATGTTTGGCAACGCCGTGGCAAGACATGCGGGCTGTGGCATGGCATGGCATGCGGGCCGAGGCCGTGGCTCGACATGTTGGCCAAGGCTAAGGCATGGCACGCCGGGCAACGCGGTGGCATGGCATGCTGGGCAACGCGGTGGCAAGGCATGCGGGCCGAGGCCGTGGCATGGCATGTTGGGCAACGCCGCAGCAAGGCATGCGGGCCGAGGCCGTGGCATGGCATGCGGGCCGAGGCCGTGGCATGGCATGCGGGCCGTGGCCGTGGCATGGCATGTTGGGCGACGCCGTCGCAAGGCATGCGGGCCGAGGCCGTGGCATGGCATGTTTGGCAACGCCGTGGCAAGACATGCGGGCCGTGGCATGGCATGGCATGCGGGCCGAGGCCGTGGCACGGCATGCGGGCCGAGGCCGTGGCATGGCATGTTGGGCGACGCCGTAGCAAGGCATGCGGGCCGAGGCCGTGGCCGTGGCATGGCATGCGGGCCGTGGCCGTGGCATGGCATGGCATGCGGGCCGAGGCCGTGGCATGGCATGTTGGGCAACGCCGTGGCAAGGCATGCGGGCCGAGGCCGTGGCATGGCATGATGGCCGAGGCCGTGGCATGTCATGCGGGCCGAGGCCGTGGCATGGCATGTTGGGCGACGCCGTAGCAAGGCATGCGGTCCGAGGCCGTGGCATGTCATGCGGGCCGAGGCCGTGGCATGGCTTGTTGGGCGACGCCGTAGCAAGGCATGCGGGCCGAGGCCGTGGCATGTCATGCTGGCCAAGGCCAAGGCATGGCATGGCATGGCATGCGGGCCGAGGCCGTGGCATGGCATGTTGGGCAACGCCGTGGCAAGGCATGCGGGCCGAGGCCGTGGCATGGCATGATGGCCGAGGCCGTGGCATGCCATGCTGGCCAAGGCTAAGGCATGGCATGCCGGGCAACGCGGTGGCATGGCATGCTGGGCAACGCCGTGGCAAGGCATGCGGGCCGAGGCCATGGCATGGCATGTTGGGCAACGCCTTGGCAAGACAT
>NC_138966.1:4222500-4237500 GCF_055761805.1 Camellia sinensis
AGCTTCCACAAGGAAAGCACAGGCAACTCGTTCGCACGCCAAAGCCAACCAAATGGCAATTTAACCGAGGGACATGCATTTCGCAAGGCAACTTGTACAATTACCCGAGGGACATGGCATGCTTGCCAAGGCCGTGGCTTGGCATGCTTGCCAAGGCCGTGGCATGACATGCTGCTGGCCAAGGCCGGGCATGCCATGCTGCTGGACAAGGCCGTGGCAAGGCATGCTGATGGCCGAGGCCGTGGCAAGGCATGCTGATGGCCGAGGCCGTGGCAAGGCATGCTGCTGGCCAAGGCGTTGGCATGGCATGCTGCTGCTGACCAAGGCTTGGGCTTGCCATGCTGCCGGCCAAGGCCGCGGCATGCCATGTTGCTGGCCAAGGCCGTGGCATGGCATGCTGCTGGCCAAGGCCGTGGCATGACATGCTGGCCAAGGCCGGGGCATGGCAAGCTGCTGGCCAAGGTCGTGGCATGGCACGCTGCTGGCCAAGGCCGGGGCATAGCACGCTGCTGGCCATGGCCGTGGCTTGGCAAGGTTGCCAAGGCCGGGGCATGGCGTGCTGCTGGCCAAGGCTTTGGCATGCCATGTTGCTGGCCAAGGCTGTGGCATGGCATGCTGCTGGCCAAGGCTGTGGCATGGCATGCTGCTGGCCAAGGCCGTGGCATGACATGCTGGCCAAGGCCGGGGCATGGCATGCTGCTGGCCAAGGTCGTGGCATGGCATGCTGCTGGCCAAGGCCGTGGCATGACATGCTTGCCAAGGCCAGGGCATGGCATGCTGCTGGCCAAGGCTTTGGCATGCCATGTTGCTGGCCAAGGCTGTGGCATGGCATGCTGCCCTAGGCCAACGTGCCACCGCCACCGCCGCGGGCCGCCACTCGACGCATCCCGTGCTTGGCTATGTAGTTTCGATGCCACAAGCCAATGCCACAAGCCAAGCGATGGCATGTGCCAAGCGCCCGCCTAGGCATAGGCGTGGCCTGTGGCCTGGCCATGCTGGCCAGCCTTAAGGGAGGTGCCCCCCCCTTATAATAGCCTGTTAAGCCCTTTTCAATCTGGCAGGAGGAAACATCAAGCATGTTCGAGGAGTCATAATGGGGTTTTTTTAAAAAGTAATGGTTTTTTGCCAAAACTTTCAACATGAAAGTTGTATGAAATAATTTAATACACCATAAAAAAAATTATAAAAAAATATTTGGCCACCGGAATATTTTATTTTAATTTATTTCAATTTTAATACTTAAAAAATAATAAAAATTACTAAAAATACTCAAAAAATTCTAGAAAAATTCCAACAATTATAAGATGAGGCACTAGTAATTATAGTAATTTTTTTAATTATTTTTTTATTTTTAATTTATTTTATTATAATTTTTATGAGTAAATAAATAATTAAAAAGCCCGACGAACGTGCAAAAACTCTTAGAGAAACCCAGCAAGCATCGGATAGCTCGAATGCAAATAACAAACGCAACAGGCAACTTCCGAGGGACATACTTTTCCCAACAAGCTTCCACTGGGGAAAGCACTAGCAACGTGTTCGCAAGTCAAAGGCAACCAAACCGGCTATTACCCGAGGGACAAGCATTTCGCAGGGCAACATATACGTAAGTCAAAGCCAAACCAAATGGCAATTACACGAGGGACAGGATTGCTTGCCAAGGGCGTGGCATGCGATGTTCTAGCCCAAGGCCAAGGCACGCCACGCTGCGGGACAAGGCCGTGGCAAGACATGCGGCTGGCCTTGGCCTTGGCATGGCATGCCGCCGGCTTTGGCTGGGCTGCGTTGGCCTTGCCATGGAATGTTGCTGGCTTCGGATGGGCTGCCTTGGCCTTGGCCTTGGCCGTGGCATGGCATGGCATGCTGCTGGCCTTGGCCTTGGCCTTGGCATGGCATGCTGCTGGCTTTGGCTGGGCTGCCTTGGCCGTGGCATGGCATGCTGCTGGCTTTGGCTGGGCTGCCTTGGCCGTGGCATGGCATGCTGCTGGCCTAGGCCTTGGCATGGCATGCTGCTGGCTTTGGCTGGGCTGCCTTGGCCGTGGCATGGCATGCTGCTGGCCTAGGCCTTGGCATGGCATGCTGCTGGCTTTGGCTGGCAGCCTTGGCCGTGGCATGGCATGCTGCTGGCCTTGGCCTTGGCATGGCATGCTGCTGGCTTTGGCTGGCCTGCCTTGGCCGTGGCATGGCATGCTGCTGGCCTTGGCCTTGGCATGGCATGCTGCTGGCTTTGGCTGGCCTGCCTTGGCCGTGGCATGGCATGCTGCTGGCCTAGGCCTTGGCATGGCATGCTGCTGGCTTTGGCTGGCCTGCCTTGGCCGTGGCATGGCATGCTGCTGGCCTAGGCATGGCATGGCATGCTGCTGGCTTTGGCTGGGCTGCCTTGGCCGTGGCATGGCATGCTGCTGGCCTTGGCCTTGATATGGCATGCTGCTGGCTTTGGCTGGGCTGCCTTGGCCGTGGCATGGCATGCTGCTGGCCTAGGCCTTGGCATGGCATGCTGCTGGCTTTGGCTGGGCTGCCTTGGCCTTGGCATGGCATGCTGCTGGCTTTGGCTGGCCTGCCTTGGCCGTGGCATGGCATGCTGCTGGCCTAGGCCATGGCATGGCATGCTGCTGGCTTTGGCTGGGCTGCCTTGGCCGTGGCATGGCATGCTGCTGCCCTTGGCCTTGATATGGCATGCTGCTGGCTTTGGCTGGGCTGCCATGGCCGTGGCATGGCATGCTGCTGGCCTAGGCCTTGGCATGGCATGCTGCTGGCTTTGGCTGGCCTGCGTTGGCCGTGGCATGGCATGCTGCTGGCCTAGGCCTTCGCATGGCATGCTGCTGGCTTTGGCTGGGCTGCCTTGGCCGTGGCATGGCATGCTGCTGGCCTTGGCCTTGGCATGGCATGCTGCTGGCTTTGGCTGGGCTGCCTTGGCCGTGGCATGGCATGCTGGTGGCCTAGGCCTTAGCATGGCATGCTGCTGGCTTTGGCTGGCCTGCCTTGGCCGTGGCATGGCATGCTGCTGGCCTAAGCCTTGGCATGGCATGCTGCTGGCTTTGGTTGGGCTGCCTTGGCCGTGGCATGGCATGCTGCTGGCCTAGGCCTTGGCATGGCATGCTGCTCGCTTTGGCTGGCCTGCCTTGGCCGTGGCATGGCATGCTGCTGGCCTAGGCCTTGGCATGGCATGCTGCTGGCTTTGGCTGGGCTGCCTTGGCCGTGGCATGGCATGCTGCTGGCCTTGGCCTTGGCATGCCATGCTGTTGGCTTTGGCTGGCCTGCCTTGGCCGTGGCATGGCATGCTGCTGGCCTAGGCCTTGGCATGGCATGCTGCTGGCTTTGGCTGGGCTGCCTTGGCCGTGGCATGGCATGCTGCTGGCCTTGGCCTTGGCATGGCATGCTGCTGGCTTTGGCTGGGCTGCCTTGGCCGTGGCATGGCATGCTGCTGGCCTTGGCCTTGGCATGGCATGCTGCTGGCTTTGGCTGGGCTGCCTTGGCCGTGGCATGGCATGCTGCTGGCCTAGGCCTTGGCATGGCATGCTGCTGGCTTTGGCTGGGCTGCCTTGGCCGTGGCATGGCATGCTGCTGGCCTAGGCCGTGGCATGGCATGCTGCTGGCCTTGGCCTTGGCATGGCATGCTGCTGGCTTTGGCTGGCCTGCCTTGGCCGTGGCATGGCATGCTGCTGGCCTAGGCCTTGGCATGGCATGCTGCTGGCTTTGGCTGGCCTGTTTTGGCCGTGGCATGGCATGCTGCTGGCCTAGGCCTTGGCATGGCATGCTGCTGGCTTTGGCTGGCCTGCCTTGGCCGTGGCATGGCATGCTGCTGGCCTAGGCCATGGCATGGCATGCTGCTGGCTTTGGCTGGGCTGCCTTGGCCGTGGCATGGCATGCTGCTGGCCTTGGCCTTGATATGGCATGCTGCTGGCTTTGGCTGGGCTGCCTTGGCCGTGGCATGGCATGCTGCTGGCCTAGGCCTTGGCATGGCATGCTGCTGGCTTTGGCTGGCCTGCCTTGGCCGTGGCATGGCATGCTGCTGGCCTTGGCCTTGGCATGGCATGCTGCTGGCTTTGGCTGGCCTGCCTTGGCCGTGGCATGGCATGCTGCTGGCCTAGGCCATGGCATGGCATGCTGCTGGCTTTGGCTGGGCTGCCTTGGCCGTGGCATGGCATGCTGCTGCCCTTGGCCGTGATATGGCATGCTGCTGGCTTTGGCTGGGCTGCCTTGGCCGTGGCATGGCATGCTGCTGGCCTAGGCCTTGGCATGGCATGTTGCTGGCTTTGGCTGGCCTGCCTTGGCCGTGGCATGGCATGCTGCTGGCCTAGGCCTTGGCATGGCATGCTGCTGGCTTTGGCTGGGCTGCCTTGGCCGTGGCATGGCATGCTGTTGGCCTTGGCCTTGGCATGGCATGCTGCTGGCTTTGGCTGGGCTGCCTTGGCCGTGGCATGGCATGCTGGTGGCCTAGGCCTTGGCATGGCATGCTGCTGGCTTTGGCTGGCCTGCCTTGGCCGTGGCATGGCATGCTGCTGGCCTAGGCCTTGGCATGGCATGCTGCTGGCTTTGGTTGGGCTGCCTTGGCCGTGGCATGGCATGCTGCTGGCCTTGGCCTTGGCATGGCATGCTGCTGGCTTTGGCTGGCCTGCCTTGGCCGTGGCATGGCATGCTGCTGGCCTAGGCCTTGGCATGGCATGCTGCTGGCTTTGGCTGGGCTGCCTTGGCCGTGGCATGGCATGCTGCTGGCCTTGGCCTTGGCATGGCATGCTGCTGGCTTTGGCTGGGCTGCCTTGGCCGTGGCATGGCATGCTGCTGGCCATGGCCTTGGCGTGGCATGCTGCTGGCTTTGGCTTGCCTGCCTTGGCCGTGGCATGGCATGCTGCTGGCCTAGGCCTTGGCATGGCATGCTGCTGGCTTTGGCTGGGCTGCCTTGGCCGTGGCATGGCATGCTGCTGGCCTTGGCCTTGGCATGGCATGCTGCTGGCTTTGGCTGGGCTGCCTTGGCCGTGGCATGGCATGCTGGTGGCCTAGGCCTTGGCATGGCATGCTGCTGGCTTTGGCTGGCCTGCCTTGGCCGTGGCATGGCATGCTGCTGGCCTAGGCCTTGGCATGGCATGCTGCTGGCTTTGGGTGGGCTGCCTTGGCCGTGGCATGGCATGCTGCTGGCCTTGGCCTTGGCATGGCATGCTGCTGGCTTTGGCTGGCCTGCCTTGGCCGTGGCATGGCATGCTGCTGGCCTAGGCCTTGGCATGGCATGCTGCTGGCTTTGGCTGGGCTGCCTTGGCCGTGGCATGGCATGCTGCTGGCCTTGGCCTTGGCATGGCATGCTGCTGGCTTTGGCTGGGCTGCCTTGGCCGTGGCATGGCATGCTGCTGGCCTAGGCCTTGGCATGGCATGCTGCTGGCTTTGGCTGGGCTGCCTTGGCCGTGGCATGGCATGCTGCTGGCCTTGGCCTTGGCATGGCATGCTGCTGGCATTGGCTGGGCTGCCTTGGCCGTGGCATGGCATGCTGGTGGCCTAGGCCTTGGCATGGCATGCTGCTGGCTTTGGCTGGCCTGCCTTGGCCGTGGCATGGCATGCTGCTGGCCTAGGCCTTGGCATGGCATGCTGCTGGCTTTGGCTGGGCTGCCTTGGCCGTGGCATGGCATGCTGCTGGCCTTGGCCTTGGCATGGCATGCTGCTGGCTTTGGCTGGGCTGCCTTGGCCGTGGCATGGCATGCTGCTGGCCATGGCCTTGGCATGGCATGCTGCTGGCTTTGGCTTGCCTGCCTTGGCCGTGGCATGGCATGCTGCTGGCCTAGGCCTTGGCATGGCATGCTGCTGGCTTTGGCTGGGCTGCCTTGGCCGTGGCATGGCATGCTGCTGGCCTTGGCCTTGGCATGGCATGCTGCTGGCTTTGGCTGGGCTGCCTTGGCCGTGGCATGGCATGCTGGTGGCCTAGGCCTTGGCATGGCATGCTGCTGGCTTTGGCTGGGCTGCCTTGGCCGTGGCATGGCATGCTGCTGGCCTAGGCCTTGGCATGGCATGCTGCTGGCTTTGGGTGGGCTGCCTTGGCCGTGGCATGGCATGCTGCTGGCCTTGGCCTTGGCATGGCATGCTGCTGGCTTTGGCTGGCCTGCCTTGGCCGTGGCATGGCATGCTGCTGGCCTAGGCCTTGGCATGGCATGCTGCTGGCTTTGGCTGGGCTGCCTTGGCCGTGGCATGGCATGCTGCTGGCCTAGGCCTTGGCATGGCATGCTGCTGGCTTTGGCTGGGCTGCCTTGGCCGTGGCATGGCATGCTGCTGGCCTTGGCCTTGGCATGGCATGCTGCTGGCTTTGGCTTGCCTGCCTTGGCCGTGGCATGGCATGCTGCTGGCCTAGGCCTTGGCATGGCATGCTGCTGGCTTTGGCTGGGCTGCCTTGGCCGTGGCATGGCATGCTGCTGGCCTTGGCCTTGGCATGGCATGCTGCTGGCTTTGGCTGGGCTGCCTTGGCCGTGGCAAGGCATGCTGGTGGCCTAGGCCTTGGCATGGCATGCTGCTGGCTTTGGCTGGCCTGCCTTGGCCGTGGCATGGCATGCTGCTGGCCTAGGCCTTGGCATGGCATGCTGCTGGCTTTGGGTGGGCTGCCTTGGCCGTGGCATGGCATGCTGCTGGCCTTGGCCTTGGCATGGCATGCTGCTGGCTTTGGCTGGCCTGCCTTGGCCGTGGCATGGCATGCTGCTGGCCTAGGCCTTGGCATGGCATGCTGCTGGCTTTGGCTGGGCTGCCTTGGCCGTGGCATGGCATGCTGCTGGCCTTGGCCTTGGCATGGCATGCTGCTGGCTTTGGCTTGCCTGCCTTGGCCGTGGCATGGCATGCTGTTGGCCTAGGCCTTGGCATGGCATGCTGCTGGCTTTGGCTGGGCTGCCTTGGCCGTGGCATGGCATGCTGCTGGCCTTGGCCTTGGCTTGGCATGCTGCTGGCTTTGGCTGGGCTGCCTTGGCCGTGGCATGGCATGCTGCTGGCCTTGGCCTTGGCATGGCATGCTGCTGGCTTTGGCTGGCCTGCCTTGGCCGTGGCATGGCATGCTGCTGGCCTTGGCATGGCATGCTGCTGGCTTTGGCTGGGCTGCCTTCGCCGTGGCATGCCATGCTGCTGGCCTTGGCCTTGGGGCTGGGCTGCCTTGGCTGCGGTTCTTATCACTAGACGTGCGTTGCGTGCGAAGGCGTGCAAAGGCGTGCGCGACCATGCGCGCAACACGCGCACCGTGGTCAAAAGACCACGCGCGCGGTATTCGCACAGGCCACGCTGCCCACGCCGCGGGCATGCCAGGCCGCCCAGGCCGTGCGCATGCCATGCCGTGCTGCCCAGGCCGGCTGCATGCCAGGCCGCCCAGGCCGTGCGCATGCCATGCCGTGCTGCCCACGCCGCGGGCATGCCAGGCCGGCTGCATGCCAGGCCGCCCAGGCCGTGCGCATGCCATGCCGTGCTGCCCACGCCGCGGGCATGCCAGGCCGGCTGCATGCCAGGCCGCCCAGGCCGTGCGCATGCCATGCCGTGCTGCCCATGCCGCGCGCATGCCAGGCCGCCCACGCCCGCGCGCATGCCACGCCATGCTGCCCAAGGCCGCGCCCAGGCCGCGCAAGGCCGCGCCCAGGCCGCCCAAGGCCGCGTCCAGGCCGCGCAAGGCCGCGCCCAGGCCGCGCAAGGCCGCCCAAGGCCGCGGTCCAGGCCGCCCAAGGCCGCGGCCGAGCCGCCCAAGGCCGCAGCCCAGGCCGCGGTCGAGCCGCAGTGCATGTAACCCAAGGCCGCAGCCCAGGCCGCGCCCAACATGGGGCGTACCTGCCACTGCCTTGCCTTGGGCAAGGGAGGTGCCCCCCCCTTATAATAGCCTGTTAAGCCCTTTTCAATCTGGCAGGAGGAAACATCAAGCATGTTCGAGGAGTCATAATGGGGTTTTTTTAAAAAGTAATGGTTTTTTGCCAAAACTTTCAACATGAAAGTTGTAGGAAATAATTTAATACACCATAAAAAAAATTAAAAAAAATATTTTTTTACAGAAAATATTTTATTTTAATTTATTTCGATATTAATACTTAAAAAATAATAAAAATTAATAAAAATAGTCAAAAAAATTATGGAAAAATTCCCATAATTAAAGGATGATTCACTAGTAATTATAGAAATTATTAAATTATTTTTTTCATTTTTTTTATTTTATTTTGATTTTTTTATGCCAAATAAGGGCTTTAAAAATTCGAAAAGCTCCAGAAAAATTGCAAAAAAATAGGGAATGACATTTAAAATTGATTGTAGTGCATTTTTAATTGTGTTGCACGGTTTGGGTAAGATTATAAAAGAATCATGTTCAAAAAGATCGATCGAGGCGGTGGCACGCCATGGCCTTGGCCTTGGCCTTGGCCTTTGCCCGCGGCCTTGGCCTTTGCCTTGGCCTTGGCCATGCCTTGCACAGGGACTTGGCCTTGCCCACTGCCTTGGCCTTGGCTTTGGCCTTGGCCTTGGCATGGCATGGCATGCTCGCCGAGGCCGTGGCATGCCTTGCTGCTAGCCAAGGCCGTGGCGTGGCATGCTCGCCCAGCCCGTGGCATGCCGTGCTCGCCCAGCCCGTGGCACGCCATGTTGGCCCAAGGCATTGGCATGGCATGCCGGCCAAGGCATGCTGGCCAACGCTGCACAAGGCGGTGCCATGGCATGGCATGCTGACCAAGACCGTGCCATGGCATGCTGGGCGAGGCCGGGGCATGGCATGCTGGCCGAGGCCGTGGCTTGCCATGCCGCCACGGCCGTGGCATGCCGGGCAACGGACCGGCATGGCCCAGCCCGTGGCACGCCATGTTGGCCCAAGGCATTGGCATGGCATGCCGGCCAAGGCATGCTGGCCAACGCTGCGGCACGGCGTGCTGGACAAGGCGGTGCCATGGCATGGCATGCTGACCAAGACAGTGCCATGGCATGCTGGCCGAGGCCGTGGCATGGCATGCTGGCCGAGGCCGTGGCTTGCCATGCCGCCACGGCCGTGGCATGCTGGGCAACGGACCGGCATGGCATGCTGGCCGTGGCGGTGGCACGACATGCTGGCCAAGGCAGTGGCATGGCATGTAGGCCAAGGCTAAGGCATGGCACGCTGTGGCATGGCACGCTGGCCAAGGCAGTCGCAAGGCATGCGGGCCGAGGCCGCGGCACGGCCCGCTGGGCAACGCGGTGGCATGGCATGCTGGGCAACGCCGTGGCAAGGCATGCGGGCCGAGGCCTTGGCATGGCATGCTGGCCGAGGCCGTGGCATGGCATGCGGGCCGAGGCCGTGGCATGGCATGGCATGCGGGCCGAGGCCGTGGCATGGCATGCGGGCCGAGGCCGTGGCGTGGCATGGCATGGCATGTTGGGCAACGCCGTGGCAAGACATGCGGGCCGAGGCCGTGGCATGGCATGTTGGGCAACGCCCTGGCAAGCCATGCGGGCCGAGGCCGTGGCGTGGCATGTTGGCCAAGGCTAAGGCATGGCACGCCGGGCAACGCGGTGCATTGGCATGCTGGGCAGCGCGGTGGCAAGGCATGGGGGCCGAGGCCGTGGCATGGCATGTTGGGCAACGCCGTGGCAAGACATGCGGGCCGAGGCCGTGGCATGGCATGCGGGCCGAGGCCGTGGCACGACATGTTGGCCAAGGCTAAGGCATGGCACGCCGGGCAACGCGGTGGCATGGCATGCTGGGCAACGCGGTGGCAAGGCATGCGGGCCGAGGCCGTGGCATGGCATGTTGGGCAACGCCGTAGAAGGGCATGCGGGCCGAGGCCGTGGCATGGCATGCGGGCCGAGGCCGTGGCATGGCATGTTGGGCGACGCCGTAGCAAGGCATGCGGGCCGAGGCCGTGGCATGTCATGCGGGCCGAGGCCGTGGCATGGCATGTTGGGCGACGCCGTAGCAAGGCATGCGGGCCGAGGCCGTGGCATGGCATGTTGGGCAACGCCGTAGAAGGGCATGCGGGCCGAGGCCGTGGCATGGCATGCGGGCCGAGGCCGTGGCATGGCATGTTGGGCGACGCCGTAGCAAGGCATGCGGGCCGAGGCCGTGGCATGTCATGCGGGCCGAGGCCGTGGCATGGCATGCGGGCCGAGGCCGTGGCATGGCATGTTGGCCGAGGCCGTGGCAAGGCATGCGGGCCGAGGCCGTGGCATGGCATGTTTGGCAACGCCGTGGCAAGACATGCGGGCCGTGGCATGGCATGGCATGCGGGCCGAGGCCGTGGCACGACATGTTGGCCAAGGCTAAGGCATGGCACGCCGGGCAACGCGGTGGCATGGCACGCCGGGCAACGCGGTGGCAAGGCATGCGGGCCGGGGCCGTGGCATGGCATGTTGGGCGACGCCGTAGCAAGGCATGCGGTCCGAGGCCGTGGCATGTCATGCGGGCCGAGGCCATGGCATGGCATGCGGGCCGAGGCCGTGGCATGGCATGTTGGGCGACGCCGTAGCAAGGCATGCGGGCCGAGGCCGTGGCATGTCATGCGAGCCGAGGCCGTGGCATGGCATGCGGGCCGAGGCCGTGGCATGGCAAGTTGGGCGACGTCGTGGCAAGGCATGCGGGCCGAGGCCGTGGCATGTCACGCGGGCCGAGGCCGTGGCATGGCATGCGGGCAGAGGCCGTGGCATGGCATGTTGGGCGACGCCGTCGCAAGGCATGCGGGCCGAGGCCGTGGCATGGCATGCGGGCCGAGGCCGTGGCATGGCATGTTGGGCGACGCCGTAGCAAGGCATGCGGGCCGAGGCCGTGGCATGTCATGGCATGTTGGGCGACGCCGTAGCAAGGCATGCGGGCCGAGGCCGTGGCATGGCATGTTTGGCAACGCCGTGGCAAGACATGAGGGCCGTGGCATGGCATGGCATGCGGGCCGAGGCCGTGGCACGACATGTTGGCCAAGGCTAAGGCATGGCACGCCGGGCAACGCGGTGGCATGGCATGCGGGCCGGGGCCGTGGCATGGCATGTTGGCCAACGTCGTAGCAAGGCATGCGGGCCGAGGCCGAGGCCGTGGCACGGCATGCGGGCCGAGGCTGTGGCATGGCATGTTGGGCGACGCCGTAGCAAGGCATGCGGTCCGAGGCCGTGGCATGTCATGCGGGCCGAGGCCGTGGCATGGCATGCGGGCCGAGGCCGTGGCATGGCATGTTGGGCGACGCCGTAGCAAGGCATGCGGGCCGAGGCCGTGCCGTGGCATGCGGGCCGAGGCCGTGGCATGGCATGCGGGCCGAGGCCGTGGCATGGCATGTTGGGCGACGCCGTAGCAAGGCATGCGGTCCGAGGCCGTGGCCTGTCATGCGGGCCGAGGCCGTGGCATGGCATGCGGGCCGAGGCCGTGGCATGGCATGCGGGCCGAGGCCGTGGCATGGCATGTTGGGCGACGCCGTAGCATGGCATGCGGGCCGAGGCCGTGGCATGTCATGCGCGCCGAGGCCGTGGCATGGCATGCGGGCCGAGGCCGTGGCATGGCAAGTTGGGCGACGTCGTGGCAAGGCATGCGGGCCGAGGCCGTGGCATGGCATGCGGGCCGAGGCCGTGGCAAGGCTTGTTGGGCGACGCCGTAGCAAGGCATGCGGGCCGAGGCCGTGGCATGTCATGCGGGCCGAGGCCGTGGCATGGCATGCGGGCCGAGGCCGTGGCATGGCATGTTGGGCGACGCCGTAGCAAGGCATGCGGTCCGAGGCCGTGGCATGTCATGCGGGCCGAGGCCGTGGCATGGCATGCGGGCCGAGGCCGTGGCATGGCATGCGGGCCGAGGCCGTGGCATGGCATGTTGGGCGACGCCGTAGCAAGGCATGCGGTCCGAGGCCGTGGCATGTCATGCGGGCCGAGGCCGTGGCATGGCATGCGGGCCGAGGCCGTGGCATGGCATGTTGGGCGACGCCGTAGCAAGGCATGCGGGCCGAGGCCGTGCCGTGGCGTGCGGGCCGAGGCCGTGGCATGGCATGTTGGGCGACGCCGTAGCAAGGCATGCGGTCCGAGGCCGTGGCATGTCATGCGGGCCGAGGCCGTGGCATGGCATGCGGGCCGAGGCCGTGGCATGGCATGTTGGGCGACGCCGTAGCAAGGCATGCGGGCCGAGGCCGTGCCGTGGCATGCGGGCCGAGGCCGTGGCATGGCATGTTGGGCGACGCCGTAGCAAGGCATGCGGTCCGAGGCCGTGGCATGTCATGCGGGCCGAGGCCGTGGCATGGCATGCGGGCCGAGGCCGTGGCATGGCATGTTGGGCGACGCCGTAGCAAGGCATGCGGGCCGAGGCCGTGGCATGTCATGCGGGCCGAGGCCGTGGCATGGCATGCGGGCCGAGGCCGTGGCATGGCAAGTTGGGCGGCGTCGTGGCAAGGCATGCTGGCCGAGGCCGTGGCATGTCATGCGGGCCGAGGCCGTGGCATGGCATGCGGGCCGAGGCCGTGGCAAGGCATGTTGGGCGACGCCGTAGCAAGGCATGCGGGCCGAGGCCGTGGCATGTCATGCGGGCCGAGGCCGTGGCACGTCATGCGGGCCGAGGCCGTGGCATGGCATGTTTGGCCACGCCGTGGCAAGACATGCGGGCCGTGGCATGGCATGGCATGCGGGCCGAGGCCGTGGCTCGACATGTTGGCCAAGGCTAAGGCATGGCACGCCGGGCAACGCGGTGGCATGGCATGCTGGGCAACGCGGTGGCAAGGCATGCGGGCCGAGGCCGTGGCATGGCATGTTGGGCAACGCCGCAGCAAGGCATGCGGGCCGAGGCCGTGGCATGGCATGCGGGCCGAGGCCGTGGCATGGCATGCGGGCCGAGGCCGTGGCATGGCATGTTGGACGACGCCGTAGCAAGGCATGCGGTCCGAGGCCGTGGCATGTCATGCGGGCCGAGGCCGTGGCATGGCATGCGGGCCGAGGCCGTGGCATGGCATGTTGGGCGACACCGTAGCAAGGCATGCGGGCCGAGGCCGTGCCGTGGCATGCGGGCCGAGGCCGTGGCATGGCATGTTGGGCGACGCCGTAGCAAGGCATGCGGTCCGAGGCCGTGGCATGTCATGCGGGCCGAGGCCGTGGCATGGCATGCGGGCCGAGGCCGTGGCATGGCATGTTGGGCGACGCCGTAGCAAGGCATGCGGTCCGAGGCCGTGGCATGTCATGCGGGCCGAGGCCGTGGCATGGCATGCGGGCCGAGGCCGTGGCATGGCATGTTGGGCGACGCCGTAGCAAGGCATGCGGGTCGAGGCCGTGGCATGTCATGCGGGCCGAGGCCGTGGCATGGCATGCGGGCCGAGGCCGTGGCATGGCAAGTTGGGCGGCGTCGTGGCAAGGCATGCGGGCTGAGGCCGTGGCATGTCATGCGGGCCGAGGCCGTGGCATGGCATGCGGGCCGAGGCCGTGGCACGTCATGCGGGCCGAGGCCGTGGCATGGCATGTTTGGCAACGCCGTGGCAAGACATGCGGGCTGTGGCATGGCATGGCATGCGGGCCGAGGCCGTGGCTCGACATGTTGGCCAAGGCTAAGGCATGGCACGCCGGGCAACGCGGTGGCATGGCATGCTGGGCAACGCGGTGGCAAGGCATGCGGGCCGAGGCCGTGGCATGGCATGTTGGGCAACGCCGCAGCAAGGCATGCGGGCCGAGGCCGTGGCATGGCATGCGGGCCGAGGCCGTGGCATGGCATGCGGGCCGTGGCCGTGGCATGGCATGTTGGGCGACGCCGTCGCAAGGCATGCGGGCCGAGGCCGTGGCATGGCATGTTTGGCAACGCCGTGGCAAGACATGCGGGCCGTGGCATGGCATGGCATGCGGGCCGAGGCCGTGGCACGGCATGCGGGCCGAGGCCGTGGCATGGCATGTTGGGCGACGCCGTAGCAAGGCATGCGGGCCGAGGCCGTGGCCGTGGCATGGCATGCGGGCCGTGGCCGTGGCATGGCATGGCATGCGGGCCGAGGCCGTGGCATGGCATGTTGGGCAACGCCGTGGCAAGGCATGCGGGCCGAGGCCGTGGCATGGCATGATGGCCGAGGCCGTGGCATGTCATGCGGGCCGAGGCCGTGGCATGGCATGTTGGGCGACGCCGTAGCAAGGCATGCGGTCCGAGGCCGTGGCATGTCATGCGGGCCGAGGCCGTGGCATGGCTTGTTGGGCGACGCCGTAGCAAGGCATGCGGGCCGAGGCCGTGGCATGTCATGCTGGCCAAGGCCAAGGCATAGCATGGCATGGCATGCGGGCCGAGGCCGTGGCATGGCATGTTGGGCAACGCCGTGGCAAGGCATGCGGGCCGAGGCCGTGGCATGGCATGATGGCTGAGGCCGTGGCATGCCATGCTGGCCAAGGCTAAGGCATGGCATGCCGGGCAACGCGGTGGCATGGCATGCTGGGCAACGCCGTGGCAAGGCATGCGGGCCGAGGCCGTGGCATGGCATGTTGGGCAACGCCTTGGCAAGACATGCGGGCCGAGGCCGTGGCATGGCATGGCATGTTGGGCAACGCCTTGGCAAGGCATGCGGGCCGAGGCCGTGGCATGGCATGCTAGCCGAGGCCGTGGCATGGCATGTTGGGCGACGCCGTGGCAAGGCATGCGGGCCGAGGCCGTGGCATGGCATGCGGGCCGAGGCCGTGGCACTGCATGTTGGGCGACGCCGTAGCAAGGCATGCGGGCCGAGGCCGAGGCCGTGGCATGGCATGTTGACCGAGGCCAAGGCATGGCATGCCGGGCAACGCGGTGGCATGGCATGCGCGGCCGAGGCCGTGGCAAGGCATGCGGGCCGAGGCCGTGGCATGGCATGTTGGGCGACGCCGTGGCAAGGCATGCGGGCCGAGGCCGTGGCATGGCATGCGGGCCGAGGCCGTGGCACTGCATGTTGGGCGACGCCGTAGCAAGGCATGCGGGCCGAGGCCGAGGCTGTGGTATGGCATGTTGACCGAGGCCAAGGCATGGCATGCCGGGCAACGCGGTGGCATGGCATGCGCGGCCGAGGCCGTGGCAAGGCATGCGGGCCGAGGCCGTGGCATGGCATGTTGGGCGACGCCGTGGCAAGGCATGCGGGCCGAGGCCGTGGCATGGCA
>NC_138966.1:4247500-4262500 GCF_055761805.1 Camellia sinensis
GCCAAGGCTTTGGCATGCCATGTTGCTGGCCAAGGCTGTGGCATGGCATGCTGCTGGCCAAGGCTGTGGCATGGCATGCTGCTGGCCAAGGCCGTGGCATGACATGCTGGCCAAGGCCGGGGCATGGCATGCTGCTGGCCAAGGTCGTGGCATGGCATGCTGCTGGCCAAGGCCGTGGCATGACATGCTTGCCAAGGCCAGGGCATGGCATGCTGCTGGCCAAGGCTTTGGCATGCCATGTTGCTGGCCAAGGCTGTGGCATGGCATGCTGCCCTAGGCCAACGTGCCACCGCCACCGCCGCGGGCCGCCACTCGACGCATCCCGTGCTTGGCTATGTAGTTTCGATGCCACAAGCCAATGCCACAAGCCAAGCGATGGCATGTGCCAAGCGCCCGCCTAGGCATAGGCGTGGCCTGTGGCCTGGCCATGCTGGCCAGCCTTAAGGGAGGTGCCCCCCCCTTATAATAGCCTGTTAAGCCCTTTTCAATCTGGCAGGAGGAAACATCAAGCATGTTCGAGGAGTCATAATGGGGTTTTTTTAAAAAGTAATGGTTTTTTGCCAAAACTTTCAACATGAAAGTTGTATGAAATAATTTAATACACCATAAAAAAAATTATAAAAAAATATTTGGCCACCGGAATATTTTATTTTAATTTATTTCAATTTTAATACTTAAAAAATAATAAAAATTACTAAAAATACTCAAAAAATTCTAGAAAAATTCCAACAATTATAAGATGAGGCACTAGTAATTATAGTAATTTTTTTAATTATTTTTTATTTTTAATTTATTTTATTATAATTTTTATGAGTAAATAAATAATTAAAAAGCCCGACGAACGTGCAAAAACTCTTAGAGAAACCCAGCAAGCATCGGATAGCTCGAATGCAAATAACAAACGCAACAGGCAACTTCCGAGGGACATACTTTTCCCAACAAGCTTCCACTGGGGAAAGCACTAGCAACGTGTTCGCAAGTCAAAGGCAACCAAACCGGCTATTACCCGAGGGACAAGCATTTCGCAGGGCAACATATACGTAAGTCAAAGCCAAACCAAATGGCAATTACACGAGGGACAGGATTGCTTGCCAAGGGCGTGGCATGCGATGTTCTAGCCCAAGGCCAAGGCACGCCACGCTGCGGGACAAGGCCGTGGCAAGACATGCGGCTGGCCTTGGCCTTGGCATGGCATGCCGCCGGCTTTGGCTGGGCTGCGTTGGCCTTGCCATGGAATGTTGCTGGCTTCGGATGGGCTGCCTTGGCCTTGGCCTTGGCCGTGGCATGGCATGCTGCTGGCCTTGGCCTTGGCCTTGGCATGGCATGCTGCTGGCTTTGGCTGGGCTGCCTTGGCCGTGGCATGGCATGCTGCTGGCTTTGGCTGGGCTGCCTTGGCCGTGGCATGGCATGCTGCTGGCCTAGGCCTTGGCATGGCATGCTGCTGGCTTTGGCTGGGCTGCCTTGGCCGTAGCATGGCATGCTGCTGGCCTAGGCCTTGGCATGGCATGCTGCTGGCTTTGGCTGGCAGCCTTGGCCGTGGCATGGCATGCTGCTGGCCTTGGCCTTGGCATGGCATGCTGCTGGCTTTGGCTGGCCTGCCTTGGCCGTGGCATGGCATGCTGCTGGCCTTGGCCTTGGCATGGCATGCTGCTGGCTTTGGCTGGCCTGCCTTGGCCGTGGCATGGCATGCTGCTGCCCTAGGCCTTGGCATGGCATGCTGCTGGCTTTGGCTGGCCTGCCTTGGCCGTGGCATGGCATGCTGCTGGCCTAGGCATGGCATGGCATGCTGCTGGCTTTGGCTGGGCTGCCTTGGCCGTGGCATGGCATGCTGCTGGCCTTGGCCTTGATATGGCATGCTGCTGGCTTTGGCTGGGCTGCCTTGGCCGTGGCATGGCATGCTGCTGGCCTAGGCCTTGGCATGGCATGCTGCTGGCTTTGGCTGGGCTGCCTTGGCCTTGGCATGGCATGCTGCTGGCTTTGGCTGGCCTGCCTTGGCCGTGGCATGGCATGCTGCTGGCCTAGGCCATGGCATGGCATGCTGCTGGCTTTGGCTGGGCTGCCTTGGCCGTGGCATGGCATGCTGCTGCCCTTGGCCTTGATATGGCATGCTGCTGGCTTTGGCTGGGCTGCCTTGGCCGTGGCATGGCATGCTGCTGGCCTAGGCCTTGGCATGGCCTGCTGCTGGCTTTGGCTGGCCTGCGTTGGCCGTGGCATGGCATGCTGCTGGCCTAGGCCTTCGCATGGCATGCTGCTGGCTTTGGCTGGGCTGCCTTGGCCGTGGCATGGCATGCTGCTGGCCTTGGCCTTGGCATGGCATGCTGCTGGCTTTGGCTGGGTTGCCTTGGCCGTGGCATGGCATGCTGGTGGCCTAGGCCTTGGCATGGCATGCTGCTGGCTTTGGCTGGCCTGCCTTGGCCGTGGCATGGCATGCTGCTGGCCTAAGCCTTGGCATGGCATGCTGCTGGCTTTGGTTGGGCTGCCTTGGCCGTGGCATGGCATGCTGCTGGCCTTGGCCTTGGCATGGCATGCTGCTCGCTTTGGCTGGCCTGCCTTGGCCGTGGCATGGCATGCTGCTGGCCTAGGCCTTGGCATGGCATGCTGCTGGCTTTGGCAGGCCTGCCTTGGCCGTGGCATGGCATGCTGCTGGCCTTGGCCTTGGCATGGCATGCTGCTGGCTTTGGCTGGCCTGCCTTGGCCGTGGCATGGCATGCTGCTGGCGTAGGCCTTGGCATGGCATGCTGCTGGCTTTGGCTGGCCTGTTTTGGCCGTGGCATGGCATGCTGCTGGCCTAGGCCTTGGCATGGCATGCTGCTGGCTTTGGCTGGCCTGCCTTGGCCGTGGCATGGCATGCTGCTGGCCTAGGCCATGGCATGGCATGCTGCTGGCTTTGGCTGGGCTGCCTTGGCCGTGGCATGGCATGCTGCTGGCCTTGGCCTTGATATGGCATGCTGCTGGCTTTGGCTGGGCTGCCTTGGCCGTGGCATGGCATGCTGCTGGCCTTGGCCTTGGCATGGCATGCTGCTGGCTTTGGCTGGCCTGCCTTGGCCGTGGCATGGCATGCTGCTGGCCTTGGCCTTGGCATGGCATGCTGCTGGCTTTGGCTGGCCTGCCTTGGCCGTGGCATGGCATGCTGCTGGCCTAGGCCATGGCATGGCATGCTGCTGGCTTTGGCTGGGCTGCCTTGGCCGTGGCATGGCATGCTGCTGCCCTTGGCCGTGATATGGCATGCTGCTGGCTTTGGCTGGGCTGCCTTGGCCGTGGCATGGCATGCTGCTGGCCTAGGCCTTGGCATGGCATGCTGCTGGCTTTGGCTGGCCTGCCTTGGCCGTGGCATGGCATGCTGCTGGCCTAGGCCTTGGCATGGCATGCTGCTGGCTTTGGCTGGGCTGCCTTGGCCGTGGCATGGCATGCTGCTGGCCTTGGCCATGGCATGGCATGCTGCTGGCTTTGGCTGGGCTGCCTTGGCCGTGGCATGGCATGCTGGTGGCCTAGGCCTTGGCATGGCATGCTGCTGGCTTTGGCTGGCCTGCCTTGGCCGTGGCATGGCATGCTGCTGGCCTAGGCCTTGGCATGGCATGCTGCTGGCTTTGGTCGGGCTGCCTTGGCCGTGGCATGGCATGCTGCTGGCCTTGGCCTTGGCATGGCATGCTGCTGGCTTTGGCTGGGCTGCCTTGGCCGTGGCATGGCATGCTGCTGGCCTAGGCCTTGGCATGGCATGCTGCTGGCTTTGGCTGGGCTGCCTTGGCCGTGGCATGGCATGCTGCTGGCCTTGGCCTTGGCATGGCATGCTGCTGGCTTTGGCTGGGCTGCCTTGGCCGTGGCATGGCATGCTGCTGGCCATGGCCTTGGCATGGCATGCTGCTGGCTTTGGCTTGCCTGCCTTGGCCGTGGCATGGCATGCTGCTGGCCTAGGCCTTGGCATGGCATGCTGCTGGCTTTGGCTGGGCTGCCTTGGCCGTGGCATGGCATGCTGCTGGCCTTGGCCTTGGCATGGCATGCTGCTGGCTTTGGCTGGGCTGCCTTGGCCGTGGCATGGCATGCTGGTGGCCTAGGCCTTGTGTCACAGACAGAGAAATCCTGATGCTGCCCTCACTAGAAAATGCTGGAAGCCTAAGGAGGTTGCTGGAACTCTCTAGAGAATGGCTAGAAGATGGGAAGCTAATAGAAGGATCTAGAATTCTCTAGAGCAGTCAAGAAGATAATAAGCTCGGGGAGATTGTAGAACATGCTGGAAGCTTCTAGAATTCCCTGGAGCATTGTAGAAACTTGTATATAGTTAGAGGCTATGGTAGAATCTTCTAGACATACTAGAATAGTCTTCGAGTACTCTAGTTAAAGGGAAGTGTCTAGAACACTCTCCATTAATATGGTTCTAGAATAATCTTTGTAAGGCTATATAAAGGGGAGGCCCTCATTTGGCCAAACCACTCAAGTTGCAATATAATATAAGCATTCTCCAAGTGTTCTCTCTAAGTTCTCTAAGTCTCTCTTGTGTGTGTGCAATCCCCTAGCTCCCTTCCACTAAAGGCTTACTTAGGTGCAAGCAACGCGTGCTACAAGCATCTAAGGCCGCACGGTTGGCTTGGAAAGACTGAGGGTTGGTTCAGAAATTCCAAGGCCGTGACAGTTGGTATCAGAGCGGGTTACGAAGGCGTCGTGACTTGTGGACGGAAGGGCACTATGTCAGAAGTAGCTCACACCGAAGAGAACCGCGGAAGGGAGGCTGCTGCAAACTTGGGCAAGAGGGCGAAAGACAAGTCACGGGATGTGATGAGTGCCATGGACACCCGTGTGGTCAAGATTGAATTTGCTGTGGCCGATGTCAAGGAGCGTCTTGATCGGCTGGAACAAGCGATGGGGCAACTCGATGGCAACGTGGAAAGCCAAGTCGAGGAATTGCTTGAGTCCGTGCGGGACACCATCCGGATCAACTCTGAAGCGCAGAGACAAGAAAGCTATGACTTTCAGGAACGGATCCTGAAGGCTATTTGTCAACTCCAAGACCAAGTCCAAGAGCTGAAGGAAGGCTTGGAAGAGACACGGGCGGATTGGGCCATATGCAAGCGAGCTGTGGCTAATGGCGGTGTTGCCACTAATGCGGGATTCACTCCAAGGCTGGAGGCGCCAAAGCCTAAGGAGTTTGATGGCACACGGGATGCCAAGGAGCTGGATGACTACCTTTGGCACTTAGAGAGGTACTTTGAAGCTTTAAACTTAAACGATGAGCTTGCGAAGGTACGCACTGCTTCTCTCTACCTCACTAAGTTAGCTGGAGTTTGGTGGCGTCGTAAGCACGCTGAAATGGAAAGAGGCATTTGCACTATCTCTTCATGGGAACAATTCAAGAATGAACTAATGAGACAATTCTATCCGGAAAATGTGGCATATGAAGCACGTTTGAGGATGAGGGAGTTGAAGCACACCCACTCTATCCGGGATTATGTCCAAGAATTCTCTGGGTTAATGCTTCAAATCCCTAACATGAGTGATGATGACTTGCTCTTTAACTTCACAGCAGGGCTTAAGCAGTGGGCACAATTGGAACTACAACGAAGAGGCGTCAAGGATATCTCCACTGCACTCACCGTGGCTGAGACATTGGTGGAATACACGAAGTCGGAAGCTTCTAACTTGGAGTCCACCAAGGAGGGTCAAGGCAAAGGTGGGGGAGCCACATGCGCCAAAGAATGGAAGGATTCTAAGGCTTCAAGGTACAGAGAAGGTAGAAGCAAGTCACCAACGGGCAAAGACTGGAGGAATGAGTCAAAGAAAGAAAGCAAGCCCAAGGATAACTGCTTCATCTGTGATGGGCCACATTGGGCGCGCGATTGCCCAAAGAGGAAGAGTCTTAGTGCAATGCTGGAAAGGGAAGAAAGGGAAGAAAGGGAAGAAAGGGAAGAGCAGGCTTGCATGGGTTCTCTGCAGCTGCTTGGTGCCATAGAAGCGAAGCCTACTGCATCAACCCAAGGGGATAAGGGTTTGATGTACGTAGAGGGCAAAATCAATGGGAAGGCGGCCCAAGTCATGGTGGACACAGGGGCTTCCCACAACTTCATCAAGGCAGAAGAGGCCAAGCGGCTTGGTCTAAGACTTGACAGGGGTCAAGCATTAATGAAGACAGTAAACGCCAAGGCAAAGCCTGTGGATGGCATGGCTCGAGGGGTCGAGCTACACCTTGGTGGATGGCGCGGGAAAGTGAACTTCTCCATAGCATCACTCGATGACTATGATGTGGTGCTAGGGATGGAGTTTTTGCGAGAGTTCAACGTGGCAATGTTGCCTCGCGACAACAAAATGTACATCATGGAGGGTGGGCCTTACATGGTGCCAATGGTGAGCAAGGAAAATACTAAACTCCAACTTCTATCTGCTATTGAGTTGGGGGCGGACAAAGACAAGGTAGAAGGCGCTACCAAAAAGATGATTAGCGGGCAAGCGGCCAAGAAGGTTCTCTCCACACCGCAAGTCAAGGAAGACTCAAAGAAGGGGGAGCCTACCTATCAAGCTAAACTCCAAGGCAAAGGAGGAGCGAGGGCTAAGAGACTTCCACCAAGGGGAAAGGTGGATCACAAGAAGAAGAAAAGGCAAGATGCCAAGACAACTTATCAAGCACAAAGGGCAAGTGCAACTCCCTATGGCAAGGAGGCAAGGAAAAATTTGCAGGGAAGGCGCGATGAGGGCGTCGCTGCATTAGGTGGGGGAGAATGTCACAGACAGAGAAATCCTGATGCTGCCCTCACTAGAAAATGCTGGAAGCCTAAGGAGGTTGCTGGAACTCTCTAGAGAATGGCTAGAAGATGGGAAGCTAATAGAAGGATCTAGAATTCTCTAGAGCAGTCAAGAAGATAATAAGCTCGGGGAGATTGTAGAACATGCTGGAAGCTTCTAGAATTCCCTGGAGCATTGTAGAAACTTGTATATAGTTAGAGGCTATGGTAGAATCTTCTAGACATACTAGAATAGTCTTAGAGTACTCTAGTTAAAGGGAAGTGTCTAGAACACTCTCCATTAATATGGTTCTAGAATAATCTTTGTAAGGCTATATAAAGGGGAGGCCCTCATTTGGCCAAACCACTCAAGTTGCAATATAATATAAGCATTCTCCAAGTGTTCTCTCTAAGTTCTCTAAGTCTCTCTTGTGTGTGTGCAATCCCCTAGCTCCCTTCCACTAAAGGCTTACTTAGGTGCAAGCAACGCGTGCTACAAGCATCTAAGGCCGCACGGTTGGCTTGGAAAGACTGAGGGTTGGTTCAGAAATTCCAAGGCCGTGACACTTGGCATGGCATGCTGCTGGCTTTGGCTGGCCTGCCTTGGCCGTGGCATGGCATGCTGCTGGCCTAGGCCTTGGCATGGCATGCTGCTGGCTTTGGTTGGGCTGCCTTGGCCGTGGCATGGCATGCTGCTGGCCTTGGCCTTGGCATGGCATGCTGCTGGCTTTGGCTGGCCTGCCTTGGCCGTGGCATGGCATGCTGCTGGCCTAGGCCTTGGCATGGCATGCTGCTGGCTTTGGCTGGGCTGCCTTGGCCGTGGCATGGCATGCTGCTGGCCTTGGCCTTGGCATGGCATGCTGCTGGCTTTGGCTGGGCTGCCTTGGCCGTGGCATGGCATGCTGCTGGCCATGGCCTTGGCATGGCATGCTGCTGGCTTTGGCTCGCCTGCCTTGGCCGTGGCATGGCATGCTGCTGGCCTAGGCCTTGGCATGGCATGCTGCTGGCTTTGGCTGGGCTGCCTTGGCCGTGGCATGGCATGCTGCTGGCCTTGGCCTTGGCATGGCATGCTGCTGGCTTTGGCTGGCCTGCCTTGGCCGTGGCATGGCATGCTGCTGGCCTAGGCCTTGGCATGGCATGCTGGTGGCTTTGGCTGGGCTGCCTTGGCCGTGGCATGGCATGCTGCTGGCCTTGGCCTTGGCATGGCATGCTGCTGGCTTTGGCTGGGCTGCCTTGGCCGTGGCATGGCATGCTGCTGGCCATGGCCTTGGCATGGCATGCTGCTGGCTTTGGCTGGCCTGCCTTGGCCGTGGCATGGCATGCTGCTGGCCTAGGCCTTGGCATGGCATGCTGCTGGCTTTGGCTGGGCTGCCTTGGCCGTGGCATGGCATGCTGCTGGCCATGGCCTTGGCATGGCATGCTGCTGGCTTTGGCTCGCCTGCCTTGGCCGTGGCATGGCATGCTGCTGGCCTAGGCCTTGGCATGGCATGCTGCTGGCTTTGGCTGGGCTGCCTTGGCCGTGGCATGGCATGCTGCTGGCCTTGGCCTTGGCATGGCATGCTGCTGGCTTTGGCTGGCCTGCCTTGGCCGTGGCATGGCATGCTGCTGGCCTAGGCCTTGGCATGGCATGCTGCTGGCTTTGGCTGGGCTGCCTTGGCCGTGGCATGGCATGCTGCTGGCCTTGGCCTTGGCATGGCATGCTGCTGGCTTTGGCTTGCCTGCCTTGGCCGTGGCATGGCATGCTGCTGGCCTAGGCCTTGGCATGGCATGCTGCTGGCTTTGGCTGGGCTGCCTTGGCCGTGGCATGGCATGCTGCTGGCCTTGGCCTTGGCTTGGCATGCTGCTGGCTTTGGCTGGGCTGCCTTGGCCGTGGCATGGCATGCTGCTGGCCTTGGCCTTGGCATGGCATGCTGCTGGCTTTGGCTGGCCTGCCTTGGCCGTGGCATGGCATGCTGCTGGCCTTGGCATGGCATGCTGCTGGCTTTGGCTGGGCTGCCTTCGCCGTGGCATGCCATGCTGCTGGCCTTGGCCTTGGGGCTGGGCTGCCTTGGCTGCGGTTCTTATCACTAGACGTGCGTTGCGTGCGAAGGCGTGCAAAGGCGTGCGCGACCATGCGCGCAACACGCGCACCGTGGTCAAAAGACCACGCGCGCGGTATTCGCACAGGCCACGCTGCCCACGCCGCGGGCATGCCAGGCCGCCCAGGCCGTGCGCATGCCATGCCGTGCTGCCCAGGCCGGCTGCATGCCAGGCCGCCCAGGCCGTGCGCATGCCATGCCGTGCTGCCCACGCCGCGGGCATGCCAGGCCGGCTGCATGCCAGGCCGCCCAGGCCGTGCGCATGCCATGCCGTCCTGCCCACGCCGCGGGCATGCCAGGCCGGCTGCATGCCAGGCCGCCCAGGCCGTGCGCATGCCATGCCGTGCTGCCCATGCCGCGCGCATGCCAGGCCGCGCACGCCCGCGCGCATGCCACGCCATGCTGCCCAAGGCCGCGCCCAGGCCGCGCAAGGCCGCGCCCAGGCCGCCCAAGGCCGCGCCCAGGCCGCGCAAGGCCGCGCCCAGGCCGCCCAAGGCCGCGCCCAGGCCGCGCAAGGCCGCCCAAGGCCGCGGTCCAGGCCGCCCAAGGCCGCGGCCGAGCCGCCCCAGGCCGCAGCCCAGGCCGCGGTCGAGCCGCAGTGCATGTAACCCAAGGCCGCAGCCCAGGCCGCGCCCAACATGGGGCGTACCTGCCACTGCCTTGCCCTGGGCAAGGGAGGTGCCCCCCCCTTATAATAGCCTGTTAAGCCCTTTTCAATCTGGCAGGAGGAAACATCAAGCATGTTCGAGGAGTCATAATGGGGTTTTTTTAAAAAGTAATGGTTTTTTGCCAAAACTTTCAACATGAAAGTTGTAGGAAATAATTTAATACACCATAAAAAAAATTAAAAAAAATATTTTTTTACAGAAAATATTTTATTTTAATTTATTTCGATATTAATACTTAAAAAATAATAAAAATTAATAAAAATAGTCAAAAAATTATGGAAAAATTCCCATAATTAAAGGATGATTCACTAGTAATTATAGAAATTATTAAATTATTTTTTTCATTTTTTTTATTTTATTTTGATTTTTTTATGCCAAATAAGGGCTTT
Source organism: Camellia sinensis (assembly GCF_055761805.1). NCBI lineage: Eukaryota > Viridiplantae > Streptophyta > Magnoliopsida > Ericales > Theaceae > Camellia > Camellia sinensis. The sequence goes on from NC_138966.1 coordinate 4,257,343, forward strand.
AAAAATTCGAAAAGCTCCAGAAAAATTGCAAAAAAATAGGGAATGACATTTAAAATTGATTGTAGTGCATTTTTAATTGTGTTGCACGGTTTGGGTAAGATTATAAAAGAATCATGTTCAAAAAGATCGATCGAGGCGGTGGCACGCCATGGCCTTGGCCTTGGCCTTGGCCTTTGCCCGCGGCCTTGGCCTTTGCCTTGGCCTTGGCCATGCCTTGCACAGGGACTTGGCCTTGCCCACTGCCTTGGCCTTGGCTTTGGCCTTGGCCTTGGCATGGCATGGCATGCTCGCCGAGGCCGTGGCATGCCTTGCTGCTAGCCAAGGCCGTGGCGTGGCATGCTCGCCCAGCCCGTGGCATGCCGTGCTCGCCCAGCCCGTGGCACGCCATGTTGGCCCAAGGCATTGGCATGGCATGCCGGCCAAGGCATGCTGGCCAACGCTGCACAAGGCGGTGCCATGGCATGGCATGCTGACCAAGACCGTGCCATGGCATGCTGGGCGAGGCCGGGGCATGGCATGCTGGCCGAGGCCGTGGCTTGCCATGCCGCCACGGCCGTGGCATGCCGGGCAACGGACCGGCATGGCCCAGCCCGTGGCACGCCATGTTGGCCCAAGGCATTGGCATGGCATGCCGGCCAAGGCATGCTGGCCAACGCTGCGGCACGGCGTGCTGGACAAGGCGGTGCCATGGCATGGCATGCTGACCAAGACAGTGCCATGGCATGCTGGCCGAGGCCGTGGCATGGCATGCTGGCCGAGGCCGTGGCTTGCCATGCCGCCACGGCCGTGGCATGCTGGGCAACGGACCGGCATGGCATGCTGGCCGTGGCGGTGGCACGACATGCTGGCCAAGGCAGTGGCATGGCATGTAGGCCAAGGCTAAGGCATGGCACGCTGTGGCATGGCACGCTGGCCAAGGCAGTCGCAAGGCATGCGGGCCGAGGCCGCGGCACGGCCCGCTGGGCAACGCGGTGGCATGGCATGCTGGGCAACGCCGTGGCAAGGCATGCGGGCCGAGGCCTTGGCATGGCATGCTGGCCGAGGCCGTGGCATGGCATGCGGGCCGAGGCCGTGGCATGGCATGGCATGCGGGCCGAGGCCGTGGCATGGCATGCGGGCCGAGGCCGTGGCGTGGCATGGCATGGCATGTTGGGCAACGCCGTGGCAAGACATGCGGGCCGAGGCCGTGGCATGGCATGTTGGGCAACGCCCTGGCAAGCCATGCGGGCCGAGGCCGTGGCGTGGCATGTTGGCCAAGGCTAAGGCATGGCACGCCGGGCAACGCGGTGCATTGGCATGCTGGGCAGCGCGGTGGCAAGGCATGGGGGCCGAGGCCGTGGCATGGCATGTTGGGCAACGCCGTGGCAAGACATGCGGGCCGAGGCCGTGGCATGGCATGCGGGCCGAGGCCGTGGCACGACATGTTGGCCAAGGCTAAGGCATGGCACGCCGGGCAACGCGTTGGCATGGCATGCTGGGCAACGCGGTGGCAAGGCATGCGGGCCGAGGCCGTGGCATGGCATGTTGGGCAACGCCGTAGAAGGGCATGCGGGCCGAGGCCGTGGCATGGCATGCGGGCCGAGGCCGTGGCATGGCATGTTGGGCGACGCCGTAGCAAGGCATGCGGGCCGAGGCCGTGGCATGTCATGCGGGCCGAGGCCGTGGCATGGCATGCGGGCCGAGGCCGTGGCATGGCATGTTGGCCGAGGCCGAGCAAGGCATGCGGGCCGAGGCCGTGGCATGGCATGTTTGGCAACGCCGTGGCAAGACATGCGGGCCGTGGCATGGCATGGCATGCGGGCCGAGGCCGTGGCACGACATGTTGGCCAAGGCTAAGGCATGGCACGCCGGGCAACGCGGTGGCATGGCACGCCGGGCAACGCGGTGGCAAGGCATGCGGGCCGGGGCCGTGGCATGGCATGTTGGGCGACGCCGTAGCAAGGCATGCGGTCCGAGGCCGTGGCATGTCATGCGGGCCGAGGCCATGGCATGGCATGCGGGCCGAGGCCGTGGCATGGCATGTTGGGCGACGCCGTAGCAAGGCATGCGGGCCGAGGCCGTGGCATGTCATGCGAGCCGAGGCCGTGGCATGGCATGCGGGCCGAGGCCGTGGCATGGCAAGTTGGGCGACGTCGTGGCAAGGCATGCGGGCCGAGGCCGTGGCATGTCACGCGGGCCGAGGCCGTGGCATGGCATGCGGGCAGAGGCCGTGGCATGGCATGTTGGGCGACGCCGTCGCAAGGCATGCGGGCCGAGGCCGTGGCATGGCATGCGGGCCGAGGCCGTGGCATGGCATGTTGGGCGACGCCGTAGCAAGGCATGCGGGCCGAGGCCGTGGCATGTCATGGCATGTTGGGCGACGCCGTAGCAAGGCATGCGGGCCGAGGCCGTGGCATGGCATGTTTGGCAACGCCGTGGCAAGACATGAGGGCCGTGGCATGGCATGGCATGCGGGCCGAGGCCGTGGCACGACATGTTGGCCAAGGCTAAGGCATGGCACGCCGGGCAACGCGGTGGCATGGCATGCGGGCCGGGGCCGTGGCATGGCATGTTGGCCAACGTCGTAGCAAGGCATGCGGGCCGAGGCCGAGGCCGTGGCACGGCATGCGGGCCGAGGCTGTGGCATGGCATGTTGGGCGACGCCGTAGCAAGGCATGCGGTCCGAGGCCGTGGCATGTCATGCGGGCCGAGGCCGTGGCATGGCATGCGGGCCGAGGCCGTGGCATGGCATGTTGGGCGACGCCGTAGCAAGGCATGCGGGCCGAGGCCGTGCCGTGGCATGCGGGCCGAGGCCGTGGCATGGCATGCGGGCCGAGGCCGTGGCATGGCATGTTGGGCGACGCCGTAGCAAGGCATGCGGTCCGAGGCCGTGGCCTGTCATGCGGGCCGAGGCCGTGGCATGGCATGCGGGCCGAGGCCGTGGCATGGCATGCGGGCCGAGGCCGTGGCATGGCATGTTGGGCGACGCCGTAGCATGGCATGCGGGCCGAGGCCGTGGCATGTCATGCGCGCCGAGGCCGTGGCATGGCATGCGGGCCGAGGCCGTGGCATGGCAAGTTGGGCGACGTCGTGGCAAGGCATGCGGGCCGAGGCCGTGGCATGGCATGCGGGCCGAGGCCGTGGCAAGGCATGTTGGGCGACGCCGTAGCAAGGCATGCGGGCCGAGGCCGTGGCATGTCATGCGGGCCGAGGCCGTGGCATGGCATGCGGGCCGAGGCCGTGGCATGGCATGTTGGGCGACGCCGTAGCAAGGCATGCGGTCCGAGGCCGTGGCATGTCATGCGGGCCGAGGCCGTGGCATGGCATGCGGGCCGAGGCCGTGGCATGGCATGTTGGGCGACGCCGTAGCAAGGCATGCGGTCCGAGGCCGTGGCATGTCATGCGGGCCGAGGCCGTGGCATGGCATGCGGGCCGAGGCCGTGGCATGGCATGTTGGGCGACGCCGTAGCAAGGCATGCGGGCCGAGGCCGTGCCGTGGCGTGCGGGCCGAGGCCGTGGCATGGCATGTTGGGCGACGCCGTAGCAAGGCATGCGGTCCGAGGCCGTGGCATGTCATGCGGGCCGAGGCCATGGCATGGCATGCGGGCCGAGGCCGTGGCATGGCATGTTGGGCGACGCCGTAGCAAGGCATGCGGGCCGAGGCCGTGCCGTGGCATGCGGGCCGAGGCCGTGGCATGGCATGTTGGGCGACGCCGTAGCAAGGCATGCGGTCCGAGGCCGTGGCATGTCATGCGGGCCGAGGCCGTTGCATGGCATGCGGGCCGAGGCCGTGGCATGGCATGTTGGGCGACGCCGTAGCAAGGCATGCGGGCCGAGGCCGTGGCATGTCATGCGGGCCGAGGCCGTGGCATGGCATGCGGGCCGAGGCCGTGGCATGGCAAGTTGGGCGGCGTCGTGGCAAGGCATGCTGGCCGAGGCCGTGGCATGTCATGCGGGCCGAGGCCGTGGCATGGCATGCGGGCCGAGGCCGTGGCAAGGCATGTTGGGCGACGCCGTAGCAAGGCATGCGGGCCGAGGCCGTGGCATGTCATGCGGGCCGAGGCCGTGGCACGTCATGCGGGCCGAGGCCGTGGCATGGCATGTTTGGCCACGCCGTGGCAAGACATGCGGGCCGTGGCATGGCATGGCATGCGGGCCGAGGCCGTGGCTCGACATGTTGGCCAAGGCTAAGGCATGGCACGCCGGGCAACGCGGTGGCATGGCATGCTGGGCAACGCGGTGGCAAGGCATGCGGGCCGAGGCCGTGGCATGGCATGTTGGGCAACGCCGCAGCAAGGCATGCGGGCCGAGGCCGTGGCATGGCATGCGGGCCGAGGCCGTGGCATGGCATGCGGGCCGAGGCCGTGGCATGGCATGTTGGACGACGCCGTAGCAAGGCATGCGGTCCGAGGCCGTGGCATGTCATGCGGGCCGAGGCCGTGGCATGGCATGCGGGCCGAGGCCGTGGCATGGCATGTTGGGCGACGCCGTAGCAAGGCATGCGGGCCGAGGCCGTGCCGTGGCATGCGGGCCGAGGCCGTGGCATGGCATGTTGGGCGACGCCGTAGCAAGGCATGCGGTCCGAGGCCGTGGCATGTCATGCGGGCCGAGGCCGTGGCATGGCATGCGGGCCGAGGCCGTGGCATGGCATGTTGGGCGACGCCGTAGCAAGGCATGCGGGCCGAGGCCGTGCCGTGGCATGCGGGCCGAGGCCGTGGCATGGCATGTTGGGCGACGCCGTAGCAAGGCATGCGGTCCGAGGCCGTGGCATGTCATGCGGGCCGAGGCCGTGGCATGGCATGCGGGCCGAGGCCGTGGCATGGCATGTTGGGCGACGCCGTAGCAAGGCATGCGGGTCGAGGCCGTGGCATGTCATGCGGGCCGAGGCCGTGGCATGGCATGCGGGCCGAGGCCGTGGCATGGCAAGTTGGGCGGCGTCGTGGCAAGGCATGCGGGCCGAGGCCGTGGCATGTCATGCGGGCCGAGGCCGTGGCATGGCATGCGGGCCGAGGCCGTGGCACGTCATGCGGGCCGAGGCCGTGGCATGGCATGTTTGGCAACGCCGTGGCAAGACATGCGGGCTGTGGCATGGCATGGCATGCGGGCCGAGGCCGTGGCTCGACATGTTGGCCAAGGCTAAGGCATGGCACGCCGGGCAACGCGGTGGCATGGCATGCTG
>NC_138966.1:4272500-4290000 GCF_055761805.1 Camellia sinensis
CTAGGGTAAACCCCTTACAATTGCTCAATGCAATTCATGTGGACAAAGCCCCTACCACTGGTCTAATGTGTGTCAAGGTGACATTGGCGGGTACCGACATTGCTGCGATGGTAGACACCGGTGCCACGCATAACTTTATGTCAGAAAAAGTTGTGCAGACCCTCGGATTACAAGTGACCCAAAGCGCCAGTCGAATCAAGGCCGTGAACTCAGCGGCTCAATCGGTGCAAGGAATGGCTTCCAAAGTATCAATCACAGTTGGAGATTGGACTGGACGGGTTAACTTGATGGTGGTTCCTTTGGATGATTTCGATGTCATCCTAGGAAATGACTTCTTTGTGACTGCAAAAGTGGCTTTAATGCCATATTTGGGTGGGATACTGATTTCGGATGAAGACAAGCCTTGCTTTGTCGCTGGTTGCAGTAAATCAGACAAAGGCAAGGGCACAAAGAGGAAGACGGGGACCCTCTCAGCCATTCAAGTGCACAACGGTTTGAAAAAGGGTGCAGAGACTTATCTTGCTGCCTTGGTGGAAATCAAACCTGATCTATTTGTAGAAGTGCCAGATGAAGTGGTAGAAGTATTGAGGGAATTTGAGGATGTGATGCCTCCGGAGTTGCCAAAGTCCCTTCCTCCTCGGCGTGCCACTGATCATAAGATAGAGTTGGTTCCGGGTGCTAAGCCTCCAGCAAAGGCACCCTACAGAATGTCCCCAATGGAACTTACGGAGTTGCGAACGCAATTGACGGACTTGTTGGATGCTGGACTGGTTCAGCCATCCAAAGCCCCTTACGGTGCCCCGGTGCTTTTTCAAAAGAAGCAAGATGGAAGTTTGCGCATGTGTGTGGACTATCGGGCTCTCAACAAAGTGACTATAAAGAACAAGTATCCAGTCCCTTTGGTGGCAGACCTGTTCGATCGACTGTGCAAAGCCACTTACTTCACAAAATTGGATTTACGTGCTGGTTATTGGCAAGTTCGAGTGGCTGAAGGAGACGAGTCAAAGACCACCTGTGTTACAAGGTATGGGTCTTTTGAGTTCCTAGTAATGCCGTTTGGGTTAACTAATGCCCCGGCTACATTCTGTAATCTTATGAATGACGTATTTAATGATTATGTCGATCAGTTCGTTGTCGTTTATTTGGATGACATTGTAATATATAGTGAGTCCCTAGAGGATCACTTGTCCCATCTTCGGAAGGTGTTCTCTCGGTTACGAGAGCACCAGTTGTATGTCAAGAAGGAAAAATGCGAGTTTGCCCAACGGGAGATTAAGTTCTTAGGGCATGTAATTTGTAAAGGCCATGTAAAGATGGACAACAGAAAGGTGCATGCAATCATGGATTGGCAAGCACCAAGCAAAGTGACTGAGTTGCGTTCCTTTTTGGGTTTAGCCAACTATTATAGAAAATTCATTGAGGGATACTCAAAGAAGGCAGCACCTCTAACAGATTTGCTCAAGAAAGACAGACCCTGGAAGTGGGATGAAAGTTGTCAAGCGGCCTTTGACAAATTGAAAGTGGCTGTTGCAAGTGAACCGGTTTTGCGGTTACCTGATTTTGAACTTCCATTCGAATTACACACTGATGCCTCAGATAAGGCTATTGGCGGTGTGCTGGTGCAAGAGGGGCACCCGGTTGCGTTCGAAAGTCGGAAGCTGAATGATGCGGAGAAGAAGTATTCTGCCCATGAAAAGGAAATGACAGCAGTTGTGCATTGTCTGCAGATTTGGAGAGTGTACCTGCTGGGAACCAAATTCATGGTATTGACGGACAATGTGGCAAATACCTTCTTCAAAACACAAAAGAAGTTGTCTCCAAGACAGGCCAGATGGCAAGAGTTCCTGGAGGAGTATGACTTCGAATGGCGACACAAACCTGGACGCCACAACCAGGTTGCTGATGCTTTAAGTCGGAAGGAAATTGTGGACTACGTTGCTGCGATATCGAACATTGAAACTCAACTGTTGGAAAGAATTCGGGCAAGTGCTGCAATTGATTCTGAATATCAAAGGCTGGTTCAGCAAGTGAAAGATGGCACTGTGCGTCGCTATTGGCTGGAAAATGATCTACTCCACGGCAAAGGAGATAGACTATATGTCCCTAGTGTTGGTGGACTAAGATTGGAATTGCTCAGAGAAACTCATGATCCGCAATGGGCGGGTCATCCCGGACAACAACGCATGATGGCTTTACTGTCTCGTTCCTACTGCTGGCCAAAAATGGAGGATGATGTAGAGGCCTACGTCAAAACTTGCCTGGTGTGCCAATTGGACAAGACAGAAAGAAAGAAGGCCGCTGGATTGCTGCAGCCGTTGCCTATTCCAACGAAGCCATGGGTGTCTGTTTCCATGGACTTCATATCCGGGTTGCCAAAGGTGAACGGTATGCGTTCTGTTATGGTTGTTGTTGATCGTTTCTCTAAATATGCTGTATTTATCCCTGCTCCTCATGCTTGTCCCGCGGATGTTGCGGCAGACCTCTTTTATAAGTATGTGGTAAAATACTTTGGTTTGCCCGAGGATATTGTTAGCGACAGGGATACCCGTTTTACGGGACGGTTTTGGACTGTGCTATTTAACTTGATGGGATCCGAATTAAAGTTTTCTACAGCAAATCATCCTCAGACGGATGGACAGACCGAGAGAATGAATGCATTGCTGGAAGAATACCTCCGACATTATGTGACTGCAAGTCAGAGGAATTGGGTTGACCTGTTGGATAGTGCACAGTTTTGTTATAATCTGCATCGGTCATCTGCTACAGGAATGAGTCCATTTGAATTAGCCACGGGGCAGCAGCCCCTCACTCCGCATGAAGTGGCAAGGACTGGCTCAGGAGGTAGATGTCCCGCAGCATATCGGTTTGCAAGAGCTAAACAAGACATGCTAGATGAAGCACAAGACAGTTTGGCTAAGGCAAGCAAGCGGATGAAAAAGTATGCTGACAAAGGGCGAAGACCCTTGGAATTCAAAGTGGGAGACAAGGTGTTGCTGAAGCTTACTCCACAGATTTGGAAAAAGATAAGTAGCAAGACAGCGCACCGCGGCTTAGTTCCAAAATATGATGGACCCTTTGAAATTCTAAAACGTGTGGGAAATGTTGCTTACAGGCTGAAACTGCCTGATCGGTTGAAGATACACCCAACAATCCATGTTAGCTACCTGAAACCTTATAATGAGGATCAGGCAAACCTAACACGGACGCAAGCTCGACGCGCCCCTCCGGTGATCAGAAAACAGTTTGACAAAGAGGTGGAACAGATTTTGGATCACAAAACAGAGGGACAAAGTAAGAAAAATCGAAGAACTCATTACTTGGTTAAGTGGAAGGGTTCTCCCGAAGCAGATGCAAGTTGGGAAAAAGATGTGACTCTATGGCAGTTTGAGAAGCAAATTACGGACTACTTAGAGGCTTTACCGACGAGGACGTCGGCTTCTTCTGGTGGGGGTGGTTTGTTAGCACCTTCTACTTGAAGGCTGCATGGTTGGCATTGGCAGCACCTTGTGCCCATGACCAACCAAGACCAAGGCATGATGGAGGCATGCCAAGACAGCAAGGTGAAGTGTTGTCCAAGTGCTGAGGCAGCAGCACAACCCTTGGCCAAAGTATGTGCAGCCGTTGCACAGATGCAAGGCATTAACATGACCCGAATGTGGGCTGCAGCATACTTGGGGGTTAAAAACAATCAGTAGGCAAAACTTGGTCTGGAGGCTAAGGCAACCAAATTCGTGGCTGACTTGATGAGGCAAACAACATGGCAGTTCCTAGCAGTTATGCATGTCAGTTAGCAGCAGTTATCCATGATGGGCAAAGACAAGGCAAGTCAGGACATCTGGAACAGAGGCTGAAATATAGCAGCAGTTAAGAGCAGTTATGCTCCAGAAATGTTCCTAAGTCCCTAGGCAGTTGGGGGTGTCAACTGCCATGCCACTTGGCATGCTTTCCTTGTAATGCTGGTTGTAAGTTGAAACTGATTGTAAGCCTATTTAGGCATCAGCCATGGAACTCGAAAATTAACTAAGTGTTTTGTAAGAGTTCCATAGGCATCCTTTGTATTGTTGGTGCAATCAATAAAGGTTGGGATTTTTCCTGTAATTACTTGCTGCCTATTCTTACTTGTTATAACACTCTGTGTGTGTGTGTGTATACATACTTGGCTGAGACTAAGTGTCCAACTTAGTGCCATTACAGGCTGGAAATTTTGAAACGAAAATTGACCCTGTAACAGTAGGCCACTATCCTACCATCGAAAGTTGATAGGGCAGAAATTTGAATGATGCGTCGCCGGCACAAAGGCCGTGCGATCCGTCGAGTTATCATGAATCATCAGAGCAACGGGCATAGCCCGCGTCGACCTTTTATCTAATAAATGCGTCCCTTCCGGAAGTCGGGGTTTGTTGCACGTATTAGCTCTAGAATTACTACGGTTATCCGAGTAGCAATACCATCAAACAAACTATAACTGATTTAATGAGCCATTCGCAGTTTCACAGTCTGAATTAGTTCATACTTACACATGCATGGCTTAATCTTTGAGACAAGCATATGACTACTGGCAGGATCAACCAGGTAGCATTCCTTTTTTCCGACGCCGGCGCTGCATAAGCCCGACCGACAGAGCCGGTACGGTCAGACGCAGGCGCGGCTGTAGCCCGCAACGAGCGACGAACGCTTGGCGGGAAAACGGAGGTCGAAGACCCCGTGTACCCGCACAAGGCTCCGAATCCGAGAGCACGAGCATAACTGCCCGCGGGCAATGCCACCGACACGGCAACGTGAGAGGACAGCACGGAACACGGGAGATACTTTGGGGTTCCCCCAGCGCCACGAGGTGGCGAGGAGAAGATAGGCACACGATACGGACCGAATTCCTTTTCTTTAGGTAGGCAACACAGGAACCCACGCGAGGCAGAAGGTAAGATTTTGCCCCCGAGCACAAATGAAGAGGAATGCACCAGAGGAGTTCGCTGCACAGGCAGGGATCCATCCAACTCGCACAAACCAAACACAACTCACGCGCCACGACGTACACTACGCACCAGCCGCCCGAAACGAATCGCACCCCGAAGGACTAAGAAGCCAGACGAACGTGCGAGAACATTCAGAGAAGCCGAGCAAGCACCGGTTAGCGCGACTGCAGGTAACAAAGGCAACGTGCAAAACTTCCGAGGGACATACATTTCGCAGCAAGCTTCCACTTGGAAAGCACAGGCAGCTCGTTCGCAAGTCAAAGCAAACGAGATGGCAATTACCCGAGGGACATGCTTTTCGCAAGGCACCTTCCACTGGGGAAGCGCAGGCAACTAGCTTGTAGGCAAGTCAAAGCCAACCGGACGGCTACCAACCGAGGGACATAAATTTTCGCAAGGAGCTTCCACTAGGAGAGCGCAGGCAACTCGTAGGCAAGTCAAAGCCAACCGAACGGCAACAAACCGAGGGACAGGGCTTTTCGCAAGGACCTTTACCACTAGGGAAGCGTAGGCAACTCGAAGGCGAGTCGAAGACAACCTTAAGGCATTTACCCGAGGGACATGGAGGAATGCACCAGTGGAGTTCGCTGCACAGGCAGGGATTCGTCCAACTCGCACAAACCGAACACAACTCACGCGCCACGACGTACACTGTGCACCAGCCCCCCAAAACGAATCACCCCCCGAAGGACCAAGAAGCCCGACGAACGCGCGAAAACATTTAGAGAGGCCGAGCAAGCACCGGTTAGCGCGAACGCAAATAACAAGCGCAACAGGCAACTTTCGAGGGACATACTTTTCGCAACAAGCTTCCACTAGGAAAGCACAGGCAACTCGTTCGAACGTCAAAGCCAACCAAATGGCAATTACCCGAGGGACATGCTTTTCGCAAGGCACCTTCCACTAGGGAAGCGCAGACAACCCGAAGGCGAGTCGAAGACAACCTAAAGGCGATCACCCGAGGGACATGGAGGAATGCACCAGTGGAGTTCGCTGCACAGGCAGGGATCCGTCCAACTCGCACAAACCGAACACAACTCACGCGCCACGACGTACACTGTGCACCAGCCCCCCAAAACGAATCACCCCCCGAAGGACTAAGAAGCCCGACGAACGCGCGAAAACATTTAGAGAGGCCGAGCAAGCACCGGTTAGCGCGAATGAAAGTAACAAGCGCAACAGGCAACTTTCGAGGGACATACTTTTCGCAACAAGCTTCCACTAGGAAAGCATAGGCAACTCGTTCGAACGTCAAAGCCAACCAAATGGCAATTACCCGAGGGACACGCTTTTCGCAAGGCACCTTCCACTAGGGAAGCGCAGGCAACCCGAAGGCGAGTCGAAGACAACCCGAGGGACATGGAGGAATGCACCAGTGGAGTTCGCTGCACATGCAGGGATCCGTCCAACTCGCACAAACCGAACACAACTCACGCGCCACGACGTACACTGTGCACCAGCCCCCCAAAACGAATCACCCCCCGAAGGACTAAGAAGCCCGACGAACGCGCGAAAACATTTAGAGAGGCCGAGCAAGCACCGGTTAGCGCGAATGCAAATAACAAACGCAACAGGCAAATTTCGAGGGACATACTTTTCGCAACAAGCTTCCACTAGGAAAGCATAGGCAACTCGTTCGAACGTCAAAGCCAACCAAATGGCAATTACCCGAGGGACACGCTTTTCGCAAGGCACCTTCCACTAGGGAAGCGCAAGCAACCCGAAGGCGAGTCGAAGACAACCCGAGGGACATGGAGGAATGCACCAGTGGAGTTCGCTGCACAGGCAGGGATCCGTCCAACTCGCACAAACCGAACACAACTCACGCGCCACGACGTACACTGTGCACCAGCCCCCCAAAACGAATCACCCCCCGAAGGACCAAGAAGCCCGACGAACGCACGAAAACATTTAGAGAGGCCGAGCAAGCACCGGTTAGCGCGAATGCAAATAACAAACGCAACAGGCAACTTTCGAGGGACATACTTCTCGCAACAAGCTTCCACAAGGAAAGCACAGGCAACTCGTTCGCACGCCAAAGCCAACCAAATGGCAATTTAACCGAGGGACATGCATTTCGCAAGGCAACTTGTACAATTACCCGAGGGACATGGCATGCTTGCCAAGGCCGTGGCTTGGCATGCTTGCCAAGGCCGTGGCATGACATGCTGCTGGCCAAGGCCGGGCATGCCATGCTGCTGGACAAGGCCGTGGCAAGGCATGCTGATGGCCGAGGCCGTGGCAAGGCATGCTGATGGCCGAGGCCGTGGCAAGGCATGCTGCTGGCCAAGGCGTTGGCATGGCATGCTGCTGCTGACCAAGGCTTGGGCTTGCCATGCTGCCGGCCAAGGCCGCGGCATGCCATGTTGCTGGCCAAGGCCGTGGCATGGCATGCTGCTGGCCAAGGCCGTGGCATGACATGCTGGCCAAGGCCGGGGCATGGCAAGCTGCTGGCCAAGGTCGTGGCATGGCACGCTGCTGGCCAAGGCCGGGGCATAGCACGCTGCTGGCCATGGCCGTGGCTTGGCAAGGTTGCCAAGGCCGGGGCATGGCGTGCTGCTGGCCAAGGCTTTGGCATGCCATGTTGCTGGCCAAGGCTGTGGCATGGCATGCTGCTGGCCAAGGCTGTGGCATGGCATGCTGCTGGCCAAGGCCGTGGCATGACATGCTGGCCAAGGCCGGGGCATGGCATGCTGCTGGCCAAGGTCGTGGCATGGCATGCTGCTGGCCAAGGCCGTGGCATGACATGCTTGCCAAGGCCAGGGCATGGCATGCTGCTGGCCAAGGCTTTGGCATGCCATGTTGCTGGCCAAGGCTGTGGCATGGCATGCTGCCCTAGGCCAACGTGCCACCGCCACCGCCGCGGGCCGCCACTCGACGCATCCCGTGCTTGGCTATGTAGTTTCGATGCCACAAGCCAATGCCACAAGCCAAGCGATGGCATGTGCCAAGCGCCCGCCTAGGCATAGGCGTGGCCTGTGGCCTGGCCATGCTGGCCAGCCTTAAGGGAGGTGCCCCCCCCTTATAATAGCCTGTTAAGCCCTTTTCAATCTGGCAGGAGGAAACATCAAGCATGTTCGAGGAGTCATAATGGGGTTTTTTTAAAAAGTAATGGTTTTTTGCCAAAACTTTCAACATGAAAGTTGTATGAAATAATTTAATACACCATAAAAAAAATTATAAAAAAATATTTGGCCACCGGAATATTTTATTTTAATTTATTTCAATTTTAATACTTAAAAAATAATAAAAATTACTAAAAATACTCAAAAAATTCTAGAAAAATTCCAACAATTATAAGATGAGGCACTAGTAATTATAGTAATTTTTTTAATTATTTTTTTATTTTTAATTTATTTTATTATAATTTTTATGAGTAAATAAATAATTAAAAAGCCCGACGAACGTGCAAAAACTCTTAGAGAAACCCAGCAAGCATCGGATAGCTCGAATGCAAATAACAAACGCAACAGGCAACTTCCGAGGAACATACTTTTCCCAACAAGCTTCCACTGGGGAAAGCACTAGCAACGTGTTCGCAAGTCAAAGGCAACCAAACCGGCTATTACCCGAGGGACAAGCATTTCGCAGGGCAACATATACGTAAGTCAAAGCCAAACCAAATGGCAATTACACGAGGGACAGGATTGCTTGCCAAGGGCGTGGCATGCGATGTTCTAGCCCAAGGCCAAGGCACGCCACGCTGCGGGACAAGGCCGTGGCAAGACATGCGGCTGGCCTTGGCCTTGGCATGGCATGCCGCCGGCTTTGGCTGGGCTGCGTTGGCCTTGCCATGGAATGTTGCTGGCTTCGGATGGGCTGCCTTGGCCTTGGCCTTGGCCTTGGCCTTGGCCGTGGCATGGCATGGCATGCTGCTGGCCTTGGCCTTGGCCTTGGCATGGCATGCTGCTGGCTTTGGCTGGGCTGCCTTGGCCGTGGCATGGCATGCTGCTGGCTTTGGCTGGGCTGCCTTGGCCGTGGCATGGCATGCTGCTGGCCTAGGCCTTGGCATGGCATGCTGCTGGCTTTGGCTGGGCTGCCTTGGCCGTGGCATGGCATGCTGCTGGCCTAGGCCTTGGCATGGCATGCTGCTGGCTTTGGCTGGCAGCCTTGGCCGTGGCATGGCATGCTGCTGGCCTTGGCCTTGGCATGGCATGCTGCTGGCTTTGGCTGGCCTGCCTTGGCCGTGGCATGGCATGCTGCTGGCCTTGGCCTTGGCATGGCATGCTGCTGGCTTTGGCTGGCCTGCCTTGGCCGTGGCATGGCATGCTGCTGGCCTAGGCCTTGGCATGGCATGCTGCTGGCTTTGGCTGGCCTGCCTTGGCCGTGGCATGGCATGCTGCTGGCCTAGGCATGGCATGGCATGCTGCTGGCTTTGGCTGGGCTGCCTTGGCCGTGGCATGGCATGCTGCTGGCCTTGGCCTTGATATGGCATGCTGCTGGCTTTGGCTGGGCTGCCTTGGCCGTGGCATGGCATGCTGCTGGCCTAGGCCATGGCATGGCATGCTGCTGGCTTTGGCTGGGCTGCCTTGGCCTTGGCATGGCATGCTGCTGGCTTTGGCTGGCCTGCCTTGGCCGTGGCATGGCATGCTGCTGGCCTAGGCCATGGCATGGCATGCTGCTGGCTTTGGCTGGGCTGCCTTGGCCGTGGCATGGCATGCTGCTGCCCTTGGCCTTGATATGGCATGCTGCTGGCTTTGGCTGGGCTGCCATGGCCGTGGCATGGCATGCTGCTGGCCTAGGCCTTGGCATGGCATGCTGCTGGCTTTGGCTGGCCTGCGTTGGCCGTGGCATGGCATGCTGCTGGCCTAGGCCTTCGCATGGCATGCTGCTGGCTTTGGCTGGGCTGCCTTGGCCGTGGCATGGCATGCTGCTGGCCTTGGCCTTGGCATGGCATGCTGCTGGCTTTGGCTGGGCTGCCTTGGCCGTGGCACGGCATGCTGGTGGCCTAGGCCTTAGCATGGCATGCTGCTGGCTTTGGCTGGCCTGCCTTGGCCGTGGCATGGCATGCTGCTGGCCTAAGCCTTGGCATGGCATGCTGCTGGCTTTGGTTGGGCTGCCTTGGCCGTGGCATGGCATGCTGCTGGCCTAGGCCTTGGCATGGCATGCTGCTCGCTTTGGCTGGCCTGCCTTGGCCGTGGCATGGCATGCTGCTGGCCTAGGCCTTGGCATGGCATGCTGCTGGCTTTGGCTGGGCTGCCTTGGCCGTGGCATGGCATGCTGCTGGCCTTGGCCTTGGCATGCCATGCTGTTGGCTTTGGCTGGCCTGCCTTGGCCGTGGCATGGCATGCTGCTGGCCTAGGCCTTGGCATGGCATGCTGCTGGCTTTGGCTGGGCTGCCTTGGCCGTGGCATGGCATGCTGCTGGCCTTGGCCTTGGCATGGCATGCTGCTGGCTTTGGCTGGGCTGCCTTGGCCGTGGCATGGCATGCTGCTGGCCTTGGCCTTGGCATGGCATGCTGCTGGCTTTGGGTGGGCTGCCTTGGCCGTGGCATGGCATGCTGCTGGCCTAGGCCTTGGCATGGCATGCTGCTGGCTTTGGCTGGGCTGCCTTGGCCGTGGCATGGCATGCTGCTGGCCTAGGCCGTGGCATGGCATGCTGCTGGCCTTGGCCTTGGCATGGCATGCTGCTGGCTTTGGCTGGCCTGCCTTGGCCGTGGCATGGCATGCTGCTGGCCTAGGCCTTGGCATGGCATGCTGCTGGCTTTGGCTGGCCTGTTTTGGCCGTGGCATGGCATGCTGCTGGCCTAGGCCTTGGCATGGCATGCTGCTGGCTTTGGCTGGCCTGCCTTGGCCGTGGCATGGCATGCTGCTGGCCTAGGCCATGGCATGGCATGCTGCTGGCTTTGGCTGGGCTGCCTTGGCCGTGGCATGGCATGCTGCTGGCCTTGGCCTTGATATGGCATGCTGCTGGCTTTGGCTGGGCTGCCTTGGCCGTGGCATGGCATGCTGCTGGCCTAGGCCTTGGCATGGCATGCTGCTGGCTTTGGCTGGCCTGCCTTGGCCGTGGCATGGCATGCTGCTGGCCTTGGCCTTGGCATGGCATGCTGCTGGCTTTGGCTGGCCTGCCTTGGCCGTGGCATGGCATGCTGCTGGCCTAGGCCATGGCATGGCATGCTGCTGGCTTTGGCTGGGCTGCCTTGGCCGTGGCATGGCATGCTGCTGCCCTTGGCCGTGATATGGCATGCTGCTGGCTTTGGCTGGGCTGCCTTGGCCGTGGCATGGCATGCTGCTGGCCTAGGCCTTGGCATGGCATGTTGCTGGCTTTGGCTGGCCTGCCTTGGCCGTGGCATGGCATGCTGCTGGCCTAGGCCTTGGCATGGCATGCTGCTGGCTTTGGCTGGGCTGCCTTGGCCGTGGCATGGCATGCTGCTGGCCTTGGCCTTGGCATGGCATGCTGCTGGCTTTGGCTGGGCTGCCTTGGCCGTGGCATGGCATGCTGGTGGCCTAGGCCTTGGCATGGCATGCTGCTGGCTTTGGCTGGCCTGCCTTGGCCGTGGCATGGCATGCTGCTGGCCTAGGCCTTGGCATGGCATGCTGCTGGCTTTGGTTGGGCTGCCTTGGCCGTGGCATGGCATGCTGCTGGCCTTGGCCTTGGCATGGCATGCTGCTGGCTTTGGCTGGCCTGCCTTGGCCGTGGCATGGCATGCTGATGGCCTAGGCCTTGGCATGGCATGCTGCTGGCTTTGGCTGGGCTGCCTTGGCCGTGGCATGGCATGCTGCTGGCCTTGGCCTTGGCATGGCATGCTGCTGGCTTTGGCTGGGCTGCCTTGGCCGTGGCATGGCATGCTGCTGGCCATGGCCTTGGCATGGCATGCTGCTGGCCATGGCCTTGGCATGGCATGCTGCTGGCTTTGGCTTGCCTGCCTTGGCCGTGGCATGGCATGCTGCTGGCCTAGGCCTTGGCATGGCATGCTGCTGGCTTTGGCTGGGCTGCCTTGGCCGTGGCATGGCATGCTGCTGGCCTTGGCCTTGGCATGGCATGCTGCTGGCTTTGGCTGGGCTGCCTTGGCCGTGGCATGGCATGCTGGTGGCCTAGGCCTTGGCATGGCATGCTGCTGGCTTTGGCTGGCCTGCCTTGGCCGTGGCATGGCATGCTGCTGGCCTAGGCCTTGGCATGGCATGCTGCTGGCTTTGGGTGGGCTGCCTTGGCCGTGGCATGGCATGCTGCTGGCCTTGGCCTTGGCATGGCATGCTGCTGGCTTTGGCTGGCCTGCCTTGGCCGTGGCATGGCATGCTGCTGGCCTAGGCCTTGGCATGGCATGCTGCTGGCTTTGGCTGGGCTGCCTTGGCCGTGGCATGGCATGCTGCTGGCCTTGGCCTTGGCATGGCATGCTGCTGGCTTTGGCTGGGCTGCCTTGGCCGTGGCATGGCATGCTGCTGGCCTAGGCCTTGGCATGGCATGCTGCTGGCTTTGGCTGGGCTGCCTTGGCCGTGGCATGGCATGCTGCTGGCCTTGGCCTTGGCATGGCATGCTGCTGGCTTTGGCTGGGCTGCCTTGGCCGTGGCATGGCATGCTGGTGGCCTAGGCCTTGGCATGGCATGCTGCTGGCTTTGGCTGGCCTGCCTTGGCCGTGGCATGGCATGCTGCTGGCCTAGGCCTTGGCATGGCATGCTGCTGGCTTTGGCAGGGCTGCCTTGGCCGTGGCATGGCATGCTGCTGGCCTTGGCCTTGGCATGGCATGCTGCTGGCTTTGGCTGGGCTGCCTTGGCCGTGGCATGGCATGCTGCTGGCCATGGCCTTGGCATGGCATGCTGCTGGCTTTGGCTTGCCTGCCTTGGCCGTGGCATGGCATGCTGCTGGCCTAGGCCTTGGCATGGCATGCTGCTGGCTTTGGCTGGGCTGCCTTGGCCGTGGCATGGCATGCTGCTGGCCTTGGCCTTGGCATGGCATGCTGCTGGCTTTGGCTGGGCTGCCTTGGCCGTGGCATGGCATGCTGGTGGCCTAGGCCTTGGCATGGCATGCTGCTGGCTTTGGCTGGGCTGCCTTGGCCGTGGCATGGCATGCTGCTGGCCTAGGCCTTGGCATGGCATGCTGCTGGCTTTGGGTGGGCTGCCTTGGCCGTGGCATGGCATGCTGCTGGCCTTGGCCTTGGCATGGCATGCTGCTGGCTTTGGCTGGCCTGCCTTGGCCGTGGCATGGCATGCTGCTGGCCTAGGCCTTGGCATGGCATGCTGCTGGCTTTGGCTGGGCTGCCTTGGCCGTGGCATGGCATGCTGCTGGCCTAGGCCTTGGCATGGCATGCTGCTGGCTTTGGCTGGGCTGCCTTGGCCGTGGCATGGCATGCTGCTGGCCTTGGCCTTGGCATGGCATGCTGCTGGCTTTGGCTTGCCTGCCTTGGCCGTGGCATGGCATGCTGCTGGCCTAGGCCTTGGCATGGCATGCTGCTGGCTTTGGCTGGGCTGCCTTGGCCGTGGCATGGCATGCTGCTGGCCTTGGCCTTGGCATGGCATGCTGCTGGCTTTGGCTGGGCTGCCTTGGCCGTGGCATGGCATGCTGGTGGCCTAGGCCTTGGCATGGCATGCTGCTGGCTTTGGCTGGCCTGCCTTGGCCGTGGCATGGCATGCTGCTGGCCTAGGCCTTGGCATGGCATGCTGCTGGCTTTGGGTGGGCTGCCTTGGCCGTGGCATGGCATGCTGCTGGCCTTGGCCTTGGCATGGCATGCTGCTGGCTTTGGCTGGCCTGCCTTGGCCGTGGCATGGCATGCTGCTGGCCTAGGCCTTGGCATGGCATGCTGCTGGCTTTGGCTGGGCTGCCTTGGCCGTGGCATGGCATGCTGCTGGCCTTGGCCTTGGCATGGCATGCTGCTGGCTTTGGCTTGCCTGCCTTGGCCGTGGCATGGCATGCTGCTGGCCTAGGCCTTGGCATGGCATGCTGCTGGCTTTGGCTGGGCTGCCTTGGCCGTGGCATGGCATGCTGCTGGCCTTGGCCTTGGCTTGGCATGCTGCTGGCTTTGGCTGGGCTGCCTTGGCCGTGGCATGGCATGCTGCTGGCCTTGGCCTTGGCATGGCATGCTGCTGGCTTTGGCTGGCCTGCCTTGGCCGTGGCATGGCATGCTGCTGGCCTTGGCATGGCATGCTGCTGGCTTTGGCTGGGCTGCCTTCGCCGTGGCATGCCATGCTGCTGGCCTTGGCCTTGGGGCTGGGCTGCCTTGGCTGCGGTTCTTATCACTAGACGTGCGTTGCGTGCGAAGGCGTGCAAAGGCGTGCGCGACCATGCGCGCAACACGCGCACCGTGGTCAAAAGACCACGCGCGCGGTATTCGCACAGGCCACGCTGCCCACGCCGCGGGCATGCCAGGCCGCCCAGGCCGTGCGCATGCCATGCCGTGCTGCCCAGGCCGGCTGCATGCCAGGCCGCTCAGGCCGTGCGCATGCCATGCCGTGCTGCCCACGCCGCGGGCATGCCAGGCCGGCTGCATGCCAGGCCGCCCAGGCCGTGCGCATGCCATGCCGTGCTGCCCACGCCGCGGGCATGCCAGGCCGGCTGCATGCCAGGCCGCCCAGGCCGTGCGCATGCCATGCCGTGCTGCCCATGCCGCGCGCATGCCAGGCCGCCCACGCCCGCGCGCATGCCACGCCATGCTGCCCAAGGCCGCGCCCAGGCCGCGCAAGGCCGCGCCCAGGCCGCCCAAGGCCGCGCCCAGGCCGCGCAAGGCCGCGCCCAGGCCGCCCAAGGCCGCGCCCAGGCCGCGCAAGGCCGCCCAAGGCCGCGGTCCAGGCCGCCCAAGGCCGCGGCCGAGCCGCCCCAGGCCGCAGCCCAGGCCGCGGTCGAGCCGCAGTGCATGTAACCCAAGGCCGCAGCCCAGGCCGCGCCCAACATGGGGCGTACCTGCCACTGCCTTGCCCTGGGCAAGGGAGGTGCCCCCCCCTTATAATAGCCTGTTAAGCCCTTTTCAATCTGGCAGGAGGAAACATCAAGCATGTTCGAGGAGTCATAATGGGGTTTTTTTAAAAAGTAATGGTTTTTTGCCAAAACTTTCAACATGAAAGTTGTAGGAAATAATTTAATACACCATAAAAAAAATTAAAAAAAATATTTTTTTACAGAAAATATTTTATTTTAATTTATTTCGATATTAATACTTAAAAAATAATAAAAATTAATAAAAATAGTCAAAAAATTATGGAAAAATAGTCAAACAATTATGGAAAAATTCCCATAATTAAAGGATGATTCACTAGTAATTATAGAAATTATTAAATTATTTTTTTCATTTTTTTTATTTTATTTTGATTTTTTTATGCCAAATAAGGGCTTTAAAAATTCGAAAAGCTCCAGAAAAATTGCAAAAAAATAGGGAATGACATTTAAAATTGATTGTAGTGCATTTTTAATTGTGTTGCACGGTTTGGGTAAGATTATAAAAGAATCATGTTCAAAAAGATCGATCGAGGCGGTGGCACGCCATGGCCTTGGCCTTGGCCTTGGCCTTTGCCCGCGGCCTTGGCCTTTGCCTTGGCCTTGGCCATGCCTTGCACAGGGACTTGGCCTTGCCCACTGCCTTGGCCTTGGCTTTGGCCTTGGCCTTGGCATGGCATGGCATGCTCGCCGAGGCCGTGGCATGCCTTGCTGCTAGCCAAGGCCGTGGCGTGGCATGCTCGCCCAGCCCGTGGCATGCCGTGCTCGCCCAGCCCGTGGCACGCCATGTTGGCCCAAGGCATTGGCATGGCATGCCGGCCAAGGCATGCTGGCCAACGCTGCACAAGGCGGTGCCATGGCATGGCATGCTGACCAAGACCGTGCCATGGCATGCTGGGCGAGGCCGGGGCATGGCATGCTGGCCGAGGCCGTGGCTTGCCATGCCGCCACGGCCGTGGCATGCCGGGCAACGGACCGGCATGGCCCAGCCCGTGGCACGCCATGTTGGCCCAAGGCATTGGCATGGCATGCCGGCCAAGGCATGCTGGCCAACGCTGCGGCACGGCGTGCTGGACAAGGCGGTGCCATGGCATGGCATGCTGACCAAGACAGTGCCATGGCATGCTGGCCGAGGCCGTGGCATGGCATGCTGGCCGAGGCCGTGGCTTGCCATGCCGCCACGGCCGTGGCATGCTGGGCAACGGACCGGCATGGCATGCTGGCCGTGGCGGTGGCACGACATGCTGGCCAAGGCAGTGGCATGGCATGTAGGCCAAGGCTAAGGCATGGCACGCTGTGGCATGGCACGCTGGCCAAGGCAGTCGCAAGGCATGCGGGCCGAGGCCGCGGCATGTCATGCGAGCCGAGGACGTGGCATGGCATGCGGGCCGAGGCCGTGGCATGGCAAGTTGGGCGACGTCGTGGCAAGGCATGCGGGCCGAGGCCGTGGCATGTCATGCGGGCCGAGGCCGTGGCATGGCATGCGGGCCGAGGCCGTGGCAAGGCATGTTGGCCGACGCCGTAGCAAGGCATGCGGGCCGAGGCCGTGGCACGTCATGCGGGCCGAGGCCGTGGCACGTCATGCGGGCCGAGGCCGTGGCATGGCATGTTTGGCAACGCCGTGGCAAGACATGCGGGCCGTGGCATGGCATGGCATGCGGGCCGAGGCCGTGACTCGACATGTTGGCCAAGGCTAAGGCATGGCACGCCGGGCAACGCGGTGGCAAGGCATGCGGGCCGAGGCCGTGGCATGGCATGTTGGGCAACGCCGTAGCAAGGCATGCGGGCCGAGGCCGTGGCATGGCATGCGGGCCGTGGCCGTGGCATGGCAAGTTGGGCGACGCCGTCGCAAGGCATGCGGGCCGAGGCCGTGGCATGGCATGTTGGGTAACGCCGTAGCAAGGCATGCGGGCCGAGGCCGTGGCATGGCATGCGGGCCGAGGCCGTGGCATGGCATGCGGGCCGTGGCCGTGGCATGGCATGTTGGGCGACGCCGTCGCAAGGCATGCGGGCCGAGGCCGTGGCATGGCATGTTGGGCAACGCCGTAGCAAGGCATACGGGCCGAGGTCGTGGCATGGCATGCGGGCCGAGGCCGTGGCATGGCATGCGGGCCGAGGCCGTGGCATGGCATGCGGGCCGTGGCCGTGGCATGGCATGTTGGGCGACGCCGTCGCAAGGCATGCGGGCCGAGGCCGTGGCATGGCATGTTTGGCAACGCCGTGGCAAGACATGCGGGCCGTGGCATGGCATGTGGCATGCGGGCCGAGGCCGTGGCATGGCATGTTGGGCAACGCCGTGGCAAGGCATGCGGGCCGAGGCCGTGGCATGCCATGATGGCCGAGGCCGTGGCATGTCATGCGGGCCGAGGCCGTGGCATGGCATGTTGGGCGACGCCGTAGCAAGGCATGCGGTCTGAGGCCGTGGCATGTCATGCGGGCCGAGGCCGTGGCATGGCTTGTTGGGCGACGCCGTAGCAAGGCATGCGGGCCGAGGCCGTGGCATGTCATGCGAGCCGAGGCCGTGGCATGGCATGCGGGCCGAGGCCGTGGCATGGCAAGTTGGGCGACGTCGTGGCAAGGCATGCGGGCCGAGGCCGTGGCATGTCATGCTGGCCGAGGCCGTGGCATGGCATGCGGGCCGAGGCCGTGGCATGGCATGTTGGGCG
>NC_138966.1:4297500-4300000 GCF_055761805.1 Camellia sinensis
CATGCTGACCGAGACAGTGCCATGGCATGCTGGCCGAGGCCGTGGCATGGCATGCTGGCCGAGGCCGTGGCTTTCCATGCCGCCACGGCCGTGGCATGCTGGGCAACGGACCGGCATGGCATGCTGGCCGTGGCGGTGGCACGACATGCTGGCCAAGGCAGTGGCATGGCATGTAGGCCAAGGCTAAGGCATGGCACGCTGTGGCATGGCACGCTGGCCAAGGCAGTCGCAAGGCATGCGGGCCGAGGCCGCGGCACGGCCCGCTGGGCAACGCGGTGGCATGGCATGCTGGGCAACGCCGTGGCAAGGCATGCGGGCCGAGGCCTTGGCATGGCATGCTGGCCGAGGCCGTGGCAAGGCATGCGGGCCGAGGCCGTGGCATGGCATGGCATGCGGGCCGAGGCCGTGGCATGGCATGCGGGCCGAGGCCGTGGCGTGGCATGGCATGGCATGTTGGGTAACGCCGTGGCAAGACTTGCGGGCCGAGGCCGTGGCATGGCATGTTGGGCAACGCCCTGGCAAGCCATGCGGGCCGAGGCCGTGGCGTGGCATGTTGGCCAAGGCTAAGGCATGGCACGCCGGGCAACGCGGTGCATTGGCATGCTGGGCAGCGCGGTGGCAAGGCATGGGGGCCGAGGCCGTGGCATGGCATGTTGGGCAACGCCGTGGCAAGACATGCGGGCCGAGGCCGTGGCATGGCATGCGGGCCGAGGCCGTCCGTGGCATGGCATGCGGGCCGAGGCCGTGGCACGACATGTTGGCCAAGGCTAAGGCATGGCACGCCGGGCAACGCGGTGGCATGGCATGCTGGGCAACGCGGTGGCAAGGCATGCGGGCCGGGGCCGTGGCATGGCATGTTGGGCAACGTCGTAGCAAGGCATGCGGGCCGAGGCCGTGGCATGGCATGTTGGGCGACGCCGTAGCAAGGCATGCGGTCCGAGGCCGTGGCATGTCATGCTGGCGGAGGCCGTGGCATGGCATGTTGGGCGACGCCGTAGCAAGGCATGCGGTCCGAGGCCGTGGCATGTCATGCGGGCGGAGGCCGTGGCATGGCATCCGGGCTGAGGCCGTGGCATGGCATGTTGGGCGACGCCGTAGCAAGGCATGCGGGCCGAGGCCGTGGCATGTCATGCGAGCCGAGGCCATGGCATGGCATGCAGGCCGAGGCCGTGGCATGGCAGGTTGGGCGATGTCGTAGCAAGGCATGCGGGCCGAGGCCGTGGCATGGCATGCGGGCCGAGGCCGTGGCATGGCATGTTGGGCGACGCCGTTGCAAGGCATGCGGGCCGAGGCCGTGGCATGTCATGCGGGCCGTGTCCGTGGCACGGCCTGTTTGGCGACGCCGTGGCAAGACATGCGGGCCGAGGCCGTGGCACGACATGTTGGCCAAGGCTAAGGCATGGCACGCTGGGCAACGCGGTGGCAAGGCATGCGGGCCGGGGCCGTGGCATGGCATGTTGGGCAACGTCGAAGCAAGGCATGCGGGGCGAGGCCGTGGCATGGCAAGTTGGGCGAGGCCGTAGCAAGGCATGCGGTCCGAGGCCGCGCCATGTCATGCGGGCCGAGGCCGTGGCATGGCAAGTTGGGCGACGTCGTGGCAAGGCATGCGGGCCGAGGCCGTGCCATGTCATGCGGGCCGAGGCCGTGGCATGGCATGTTTGGCAACGCCGTGGCAAGACATGCGGGCCGTGGCATGGCATGGCATGCGGGCCAAGGCCGTGGCACGACATGTTGGCCAAGGCTAAGGCATGGCACGCCGGGCCGAGGCCGTGGCATGGCATGCGGGCCGAGGCCGTGGCATGGCATGTTGGGCGACGCCGTAGCAAGGCATGCGGGCCGAGGCCGTGCCGTGGCATGCGGGCCGAGGCCGTGGCGTGGCATGCGGGCCGAGGCCGTGGCATGGCATGTTGGGCGACGCCGTAGCAAGGCATGCGGTCCGAGGCCGTGGCATGTCATGCGGGCCGAGGCCGTGGCATGGCATGCGGGCCGAGGCCGTGGCATGGCATGTTGGGCGACGCCGTAGCAAGGCATGCGGGCCGAGGCCGTGGCATGTCATGCGAGCCGAGGCCGTGGCATGGCATGCTGGCCGAGGCCGTGGCATGGCATGCGGGCCGTGGCCGTGGCATGGCATGTTGGGCGACGCCGTCGCAAGGCATGCGGGCCGAGGCCGTGGCACGGCATGTTGGGCAACGCCGTAGCAAGGCATGCAGGCCGAGGCCGTGGCATGGCATGCGGGCCGAGGCCGTGGCATGGCATGCGGGCCGTGGCCGTGGCATGGCATGTTGGGCGACGCCGTCGCAAGGCATGCGGGCCGAGGCCGTGGCATGGCATGTTTGGCAACGCCGTGGCAAGACATGCGGGCCGTGGCATGGCATGTGGCATGCGGGCCGAGGCCGTGGCATGGCATGTTGGGCAACGCCGTGGCAAGGCATGCGGGCCGAGGCCGTGGCATGGCATGATGGCCGAGGCCGTGGCATGGCATGTTGGGCGACGCCGTAGC
>NC_138966.1:4310000-4325000 GCF_055761805.1 Camellia sinensis
GGGAAGCGCAGGCAACCCGAAGGCGAGTCGAAGACAACCTAAAGGCATCACCCGAGGGACATGGAGGAATGCACCAGTGGAGTTCGCTGCACAGGCAGGGATCCCTCCAACTCGCACAAACCGAACACAACTCACGCGCCACGACGTACACTGTGCACCAGCCCCCCAAAACGAATCACCCCCCGAAGGACTAAAAAGCCCGACGAACGCGCGAAAACATTTAGAGAGGCCGAGCAAGCACCGGTTAGCGCGAATGCAAATAACAAACGCAACAGGCAACTTTCGAGGGACATACTTCTCGCAACAAGCTTCCACAAGGAAAGCACAGGCAACTCGTTCGCACGCCAAAGCCAACCAAATGGCAATTTAACCGAGGGACATGCATTTCGCAAGGCAACTTGTACAATTACCCGAGGGACATGGCATGCTTGCCAAGGCCGTGGCTTGGCATGCTTGCCAAGGCCGCGGCATGACATGCTGCTGGCCAAGGCCGGGGCATGCCATGCTGCTGGCCAAGGCCGTGGCAAGGCATGCTGATGGTCGAGGCCGTGGCAAGGCATGCTGATGGCCGAGGCCGTGGCGTGGCATGCTGATGGCCGAGGCCGTGGCGTGGCATGCCATGCTGCTGGACGAGGCCGTGGCAAGGCATGCTGCTGGCCAAGGCGTTGGCATGGGATGCTGCTGCTGACCAAGGCTTGGGCTTGCCATGCTGCTGGCAAAGGCCGCGGCAAGGCATGCTGCCGTCCAAGGCCGCGGCATGGCATGCTGCCGGCCAAGGCTTTGGCATGCCATGTTGCTGGCCAAGGCCGTGGCATGGCATGCTGCTGGCCAAGGCCGTGGCATGACATGCTGGCCAAGGCCGGGGCATGGCAAGCTGCTGGCCAAGGTCGTGGCATGGCACGCTGCTGGCCAAGGCCGAGGCATGGCACGCTGCTGGCCATGGCCGTGGCATGACAAGCTTGCCAAGGCCGGGACATGGCGTGCTGCTGGCCAAGGCTTTGGCACGCCATGTTGCTGGCCAAGGCTGTGGCATGGCATGCTGCTGGCCAAGGCCGTGGCATGACATGCTGGCCAAGGCCGGGGCATGGCATGCTGCTGGCCAAGGCCGTGGCATGGCATGCTTGCCAAGGCCAGGGCAGGGCATGCTGCTGGCCAAGGCTTTGGCATGCCATGTTGCTGGCCAAGGCTGTGGCATGGCATGCCAGCCTAGGCCAACGTGCCACCGCCACCACCGTGGGCCGCCACTCGACGCATCCCGTGCTTGGCTATGTAGTTTCGATGCCACAAGCCAATGCCACAAGCCAAGCGATGGCATGTGCCAAGCGCCCGCCTAGGCATAGGCGTGGCCTGTGGCCTGGCCATGCTGGCCAGCCTTAAGGGAGGTGCCCCCCCCTTATAATAGCCTGTTAAGCCCTTTTCAATCTGGCAGGAGGAAACATCAACCATGTTCGAGGAGTCATAATGTGGTTTTTTTAAAAAGTAATGGTTTTTTGCCAAAACTTTCAACATGAAAGTTGTATGAAATAATTTAATACACCATAAAAAAAATTATAAAAAAATATTTGGCCACCGGAATATTTTATTTTAATTTATTTCAATTTTAATACTTAAAAAATAATAAAAATTACTAAAAATACTCAAAAAATTCTAGAAAAATTCCAACAATTATAAGATGAGGCACTAGTAATTATAGTAATTTTTTGAATTATTTTTTTATTTTTTATTTATTTTATTATAATTTTTATGAGTAAATAAATAATTAAAAAGCCCGACGAACGTGCAAAAACTCTTAGAGAAACCGAGCAAGCATCGGATAGCTCGAATGCAAATAACAAACGCAACAGGCAACTTTCGAGGGACATACTTTTCCCAACAAGCTTCCACTGGGGAAAGCACTAGCAACGTGTTCGCAAGTCAAAGGCAACCAAACGGCTATTACCCGAGGGACATGCATTTCGCAGGGCAGCATATACGTAAGTCAAAGCCAAACCAAATGGCAATTACACGAGGGACAGGATTGCTTGCCAAGGGCGTGGCATGCGATGTTCTAGCCCAAGGCCAAGGCACGCCACGCTGCGGGACAAGGCCGTGGCAAGACATGCGGCTGGCCTTGGCCTTGGCATGGCATGCCGCTGGCTTTGGCTGGGCTGCGTTGGCCTTGGCATGGAATGTTGCTGGCTTCGGATGGGCTGCCTTGGCCTTGGCCTTGGCCTTGGCATGGCATGCTGCTGGCCTTGGCCGTGGCATGGCATGCTGCTGGCCTTGGCCTTGGCATGGCATGCTGCTGGCTTTGGCTGGGCTGCCTTGGCCGTGGCATGGCATGCTCCTGGCCGTGGCCTTGGCATGGCATGCTGCTGGCTTTGGCTGGGCTGCCTTGGCCGTGGCATGGCATGCTGCTGGCCATGGCCTTGGCATGGCATGCTGCTGGCTTTGCCTGGGCTGCATTGGCCGTGGCATGGCATGCTGCTGGCCTTGGCCTTGGCATGGCATGCTGCTGGCTTTGGCTGGGCTGCCTTGGCCGTGGCGTGGCATGCTGCTGGCCTTGGCCTTGGCATGGCATGCTGCTGGCTTTGGCTGGGCTGCCTTGGCCGTGGCGTGGCATGCTGCTGGCCTTGGCCTTGGCATGGCAAGCTGCTGGCTTTGGCTGGGCTGCCTTGGCCGTGGCCTGGCATGCTGCTGGCCTTGGCCTTGGCATGGCAAGCTGCTGGATTTGGCTGGCCTGCCTTGGCCGTGGCATGGCATGCTGCTGGCCTTGGCCGTGGCATGGCATGCTGCTGGCCTTGGCCGTGGCATGGCATGCTGCTGGCCTTGGCCTTGGCATGGCATGCTGTTGGCTTTGGCTGGGCTGCCTTGGCCGTGGCATGGCATGCTGCTGGCCTAGGCCTTGGCATGGCATGCTGCTGGCTTTGGCTGGGCTGCCTTGGCCGTGGGATGGCATGCTGCTGGCTTTGGCTGGGCTGCCTTGGCCGTGGCATGGCATGCTGCTGGCCTTGGCCTTGGCATGGCATGCTGCTGGCTTTGGCTGGGCTGCCTTGGTCGTGGGATGGCATGCTGCTGGCCTTGGCCTTGGCATGGCATGCTGCTGGCTTTGGCCGGGCTGCCTTGGCCGTGGGATGGCATGCTGGTGGCCTAGGCCTTGGCATGGCATGCTGCTGGCTTTGGCTGGGCTGCCTTGGCCGTGGCATGGCATGCTGCTGGCTTTGGCTGGGCTGCCTTAGCCGTGGCATGGCATCCTGCTGGCCTTGGCCTTGGCATGGCATGCTGCTGGCTTTGGCTGGGCTGCCTTGGCCGTGGCATGGCATGCTGCAGGCCTTGGCCTTGGCATGGCATGCTGCTGGCTTGGGCTGGGCTGCCATGGCCGTGGCATGGCATGCTGCTGGCCTTGGCCATGGCATGGCATGGCAAGCTGCTGGCTTCGGCTGGGCTGCCTTGGCCTTGGCATGGCATGCTGCTGGCTTTGGCTGGGCAGCCTTGGCCGTGGCATGGCATGCTGCTGGCCTAGGCCATGGCATGGCATGCAGCTGGCTTTGGCTGGGCTGCCTTGGCCGTGGCACGGCATGCTGCTGGCCTTGGCCTTGGCATGGCATGCTGCTGGCTTTGGCTGGCCTGCCTTGGCCGTGGCATGGCATGCTGCTGGCTTAGGCCTTGGCATGGCATGCTGCTGCCTTTGGCTGGGCTGCCTTGGCCGTGGCATGGCATCCTGCTGGCCTTGGCCTTGGCATGGCATGCTGCTGGCTTTGGCTGGGCTGCCTTGGCCGTGGCATGGCATGCTGCTGGCCTTGGCCTTGGCATGGCATCCTGCTGGCTTTGGCTGGGCTGCCTTGGCCTTGGCATGGCATGCTGCTGGCCTTGGCCATGGCATGGCATGCTACTGCCTTTGGCTGGGCAGCCTTGGCCGTGGCATGGCATGCTGCTGGCCTTGGCCTTGGCATGGCATGCTGCTGGCTTTGGCGGGGCTGCCTTGGCCTTGGCATGGCATGCTGCTGGCTTTGGCTGGGCAGCCTTGGCCTTGGCATGGCATGCTGCTGGCCTTGGCCTTGGCATGGCATGCTGCTGGCTTTGGCTGGGCTGCCTTGGCCGTGGCATGGCATGCTGCTGGCCTTGGCCTTGGCATGGCATGCTGCTGGCTTTGACTGGGCTTCCTTGGCCGTGGCATGGCATGCTGCTGGCCTTGGCCTTGGCATGGCATGCTGCTAGCTTTGGCTGGGCTGCCTTGGCCGTGGCATGGCATGCTGCTGGCCTTGGCCTTGGCATGGCATGCTGCTGGCTTTGGCTGGGCTGCCTTGGCCTTGGCTTGGCATGCTGCTGGCCTTGGCCTTGGCATGGCATGCTGCTGGCTTCGGCTGGGCTGCCGTGGCCGTGGCATGGCATGCTGCTGGCCTTGGCCTTGGCATGGCATGCTGTTGGCTTTGGCTGGGCTGCCCTGGCCGTGGGATGGCATGCTGCTGGCCTAGGCCTTGGCATGGCATGCTGCTGGCTTTGGCTGGGCTGCCTTGGCCGTGGCATGGCATGCTGCTGGACTTGGCCTTGGCATGGCAAGCTGCTGGCTTTGGCTGGGCTGCCTTCGCCGTGGCATTTTATCCTGCTGGCCTTGGCCTTGGCATGGCAAGTTGCTGGCTTGGGCTGGGCTGCCTTGGCCGTGGCATGGCATGCTGCAGGCCTTGGCCTTGGCATGGCATGCTGTTGGCTTTGGCTGGGCTGCCATGGCCGTGGCATGGCATGCTGCTGGCCTTGGCCATGGCATGGCATGGCAAGCTGCTGGCTTCGGCTGCGCTGCTTTGGCCTTGGCATGGCATGCTGCTGGCTTTGGCTGGGCAGCCTTGGCCGTGGCATGGCATGCTGCTGGCCTAGGCCACGGCATGGCATGCAGCTGGCTTTGGCTGGGCTGCCTTGGCCGTGGCAAGGCATGCTGCTGGCCTTGGCCTTGGCATGGCATGCTACTGGCTTTGGCTGGGCTGCCTTGGCCGTGGCACGGCATGCTGCTGGCCTTGGCCTTGGCATGGCATGCTGCTGGCTTTGGCTGGCCTGCCTTGGCCGTGGCATGGCATGCTGCTGGCTTATGCCTTGGCATGGCATGCTGCTGGCTTTGGCTGGGCTGCCTTGGCCGTGGCATGGATGCTGCTGGCCTTGGCCATGGCATGGCATGCTGCTGGCTTTGGCTGGGCTGCCTTGGCCGTGGCATGGCATGCTGCTGGCCTTGGCCTTGGCATGGCATGCTGCTGGCTTTGGCTGGGCTGCCTTGGCCTTGGCATGGCATGCTGCTGGCCTTGGCCTTGGCATGGCATGCTGCTGCCTTTGGCTGGGCAGCCTTGGCCGTGGCATGGCATGCTGCTGGCCTTGGCCTTGGCATGGCATGCTGCTGGCTTTGGCGGGGCTACCTTGCCCTTGGCATGGCATGCTGCTGGCCTTGGCCTTGGCATGGCATGCTGCTGGCTTTGGCTGGGCTGCCATGGCCGTGGCATGGCATGCTGCTGGCCTTGGCCTTGGCATGGCAAGCTGCTGGCTTTGGCTGGGCTGTCTTGGCCGTGGCATGGCATGCTGCTGGCCTTGGCCTTGGCATGGCATGCTGCTGGCTTTGGCTGGGCTGCCTTGACCTTGGCATGGCATGCTGCTGACCTTGGCCTTGGCATGGCATGCTGCTGGCCTTGGCCTTGGCATGGCATGCTGCTGGCTTTGGCTGGGCTGCCTTGGCCTTGGCATGGCATGCTGCTGGCCTTGGCCTTGGCATGGCATGCTGCTGGCTTTGGCTGGGCTGCCTTGGCCGTGGCATGGCATCCTGCTGGCCTTGGCCTTGGCATGGCATGCTGCTGGCTTTGGTTGGCCTGCCTTGGCCGTGGCATGGCATGCTGCTGGCCTTGGCCTTGGCATGGCATGCTGCTGGCCTTGGCATGGCATGGCATGCTGCTGGCTTTGGCTGGGCTGCCTTGGCCGTGGCATGGCATGCTGCTGGCCTTGGCCTTGGCATGGCATGCTGCTGGCTTTCGCTGGCCTGCCTTGGCCGTGGCATGGCATGCTGCTGGCCTTGGCCTTGGCAAGGCATGCTGCTGGCTTTGGCTGGCCTGCCTTGGCCGTGGCATGGCATGCTGCTAGCCTTGGCCTTGGCATGGCATGCTGCTGGCTTTGGCTGGGCTGCCTTGGCCGTGGCATGGCATGCTGCTGGCCTTGGCCGTGGCATGGGATGCTGCTGGCCTTGGCCTTGGCATGGCATGCTGCTGGCTTTGGTAGGGCTGCCTTGGCCTTGGCATGGCATGCTGCTGGCCTTGGCCTTGGCATGGCATGCTGCTGGCTTTGGCTGGGCTGCCTTGGCCTTGGCATGGCATGCTGCTGGCCTTGGCCTTGGCATGGCATGCTGCTGGCTTTGGTTGGCCTGCCTTGGCCGTGGCATGGCATGCTGCTGGCCTTGGCTTTGGCTGGGCTGCCTTGGCCTTGGCATGGCATGCTGCTGGCCTTGGCCTTGGCATGGCATGTTGCTGGCTTTGGCTGGGCTGCCTTGGCCGTGGCATGGCATGCTGCTGGCCTTGGCCTTGGCATGGCATGCTGCTGGCTTTGGCAGGGCTGCCTTGGCCTTGGCATGGCAAGCTGCTGGCATTGGCCTTGGCATGGCATGCTGCTGGCTTTGGCTGGGCTGCCTTGGCCTTGGCATGGCATGCTGCTGGCCTTGGCCTTGGCATGGCATGCTGCTGGCTTTGGCTGGGCTGCCTTGGCCTTAGCATGGCATGCTGCTGGCCTTGGCCTTGGCATGGCATGCTGCTGGCTTTGGTTGGCCTGCCTTGGCCGTGGCATGGCATGCTGCTGGCCTTGGCTTTGGCTGGGCTGCCTTGGCCTTGGCATGGCATGCTGCTGGCCTTGGCCTTGGGATGGCATGCTGCTGGCTTTGGCTGGGCTGCCTTGGCCGTGGCATGGAATGCTGCTGGCTTTGGCTGGGCTGCCTTAGCCGTGGCATGGCATCCTGCTGGCCTTGGCCTTGGCATGGCATGCTGCTGGCTTTGGCTGGGCTGCCTTGGCCGTGGCATGGCATGCTGCAGGCCTTGGCCTTGGCATGGCATGCTGCAGGCATTGGCCTTGGCATGGCATGCTGCTGGCTTTGGCTGGGCTGCCATGGCCGTGGCATGGCATGCTGCTGGCCTTGGCCATGGCATGGCATGCTGCTGGCCTTGGCCTTGGCATGGCATGCTGCTGGCTTTGGCTGGGCTGCCTTGGCCTTGGCATGGCATGCTGCTGGCCTTGGCCTTGGCATGGCATGCTGCTGGCTTTGGCTGGGCTGCCTTGGCCGTGGCATGGCATCCTGCTGGCCTTGGCCTTGGCATGGCATGCTGCTGGCTTTGGTTGGCCTGCCTTGGCCGTGGCATGGCATGCTGCTGGCCTTGGCCTTGGCATGGCATGCTGCTGGCCTTGGCATGGCATGGCATGCTGCTGGCTTTGGCTGGGCTGCCTTGGCCGTGGCATGGCATGCTGCTGGCCTTGGCCTTGGCATGGCATGCTGCTGGCTTTGGCTGGCCTGCCTTGGCCGTGGCATGGCATGCTGCTGGCCTTGGCCTTGGCAAGGCATGCTGCTGGCTTTGGCTGGCCTGCCTTGGCCGTGGCATGGCATGCTGCTGGCCTTGGCCGTGGCATGGCATGCTGCTGGCCTTGGCCTTGGCATGGCATGCTGCTGGCTTTGGCTGGGCTGCCTTGGCCGTGGCATGGCATGCTGCTGGCCTTGGCCGTGGCATGGCATGCTGCTGGCCTTGGCCTTGGCATGGCATGCTGCTGGCTTTGGCAGGGCTGCCTTGGCCTTGGCATGGCATGCTGCTGGCCTTGGCCTTGGCATGGCATGCTGCTGGCTTTGGCTGGGCTGTCTTGGCCTTGGCATGGCATGCTGCTGGCCTTGGCCTTGGCATGGCATGCTGCGGGCTTTGGTTGGCCTGCCTTGGCCGTGGCATGGCATGCTGCTGGCCTTGGCTTTGGCTGGGCTGCCTTGGCCTTGGCATGGCATGCTGCTGGCCTTGGCCTTGGCATGGCATGCTGCTGGCTTTGGCTGGGCTGCCTTGGCCGTGGCATGGCATGCTGCTGGCCTTGGCCTTGGCATGGCATGCTGCTGGCTTTGGCAGGGCTGCCTTGGCCTTGGCATGGCAAGCTGCTGGCCTTGGCCTTGGCATGGCATGCTGCTGGCTTTGGCTGGGCTGCCTTGGCCTTGGCATGGCATGCTGCTGGCTTTGGTTGGCCTGCCTTGGCCATGGCATGGCATGCTGCTGGCCTTGGCCTTGGCATGGCATGCTGCTGGCTTTGGCTGGGCTGCCTTGGCCGTGGCATGGCATGCTGCTGGCCTTGGCCTTGGCATGGCATGCTGCTGGCTTTGGTTGTCCTGCCTTGGCCGTGGCATGGCATGCTGCTGGCTTTGGCTGGCCTGCCTTGGCCGTGGCATGGCATGCTGCTGGCCTTGGCCGTGGCATGGCATGCTGCTGGCCTTGGCCTTGGCATGGCATGCTGCTGGCTTTGGCAGGGCTGCCTTGGCCTTGGCATGGCAAGCTGCTGGCCTTGGCC
The DNA here is from genome assembly GCF_055761805.1 of Camellia sinensis. Classification (NCBI taxonomy): domain Eukaryota; kingdom Viridiplantae; phylum Streptophyta; class Magnoliopsida; order Ericales; family Theaceae; genus Camellia; species Camellia sinensis. The sequence continues at coordinate 4,318,524 of NC_138966.1, forward strand.
TTGGCATGGCATGCTGCTGGCTTTGGCTGGGCTGCCTTGGCCATGGCATGGCATGCTGCTGGCCTTGGCCTTGGCATGGCATGCTGCTGGCTTTGGCTGGGCTGCCTTGGCCTTGGCATGGCATGCTGCTGGCTTTGGTTGGCCTGCCTTGGCCGTGGCATGGCATGCTGCTGGCCTTGGCCTTGGCATGGCATGCTGCTGGCTTTGGTTGGGCTGCCTTGGCCGTGCCATGGCATGCTGCTGGCCTTGGCCTTGGCATGGCATGCTGCTGGCCTTGGCCTTGGCATGGCATGCTGCTGGCTTTGGTTGTCCTGCCTTGGCCGTGGCATGGCATGCTGCTGGCTTTGGCTGGCCTGCCTTGGCCGTGGCATGGCATGCTGCTGGCCTTGGCATGGCATGCTGCTGGCTTTGGCTGGGCTGCCTTCGCCGTGGCATGCCATGCTGCTGGCCTTGGGCATGGGGCTGGGCTGCCTTGGCTGCGGTTCTTATCACTAGACGTGCGTTGCGTGCGAAGGCGTGCAAAGGCGTGCGCGACCATGCGCGCAACACGCGCACCGTGGTCAAAAGACCACGCGCGCGGTATTCGCACAGGCCACGCTGCCCACGCCGCGGGCATGCCAGGCCGCCCAGGCCGTGCGCATGCCATGCCGTGCTGCCCAGGCCGGCTGCATGCCAGGCCGTGCGCATGCCATGCCGTGCTGCCCACGCCGCGGGCATGCCAGGCCGGCTGCATGCCAGGCCGCCCAGGCCGTGCGCATGCCATGCCGTGCTGCCCACGCCGCGGGCATGCCAGACCGGCTGCATGCCAGGCCGCCCTGGCCGTGCGCATGCCATGCCGTGCTGCCCATGCCGCGCGCATGCCAGGCCGCCCACGCCCGCGCGCATGCCACGCCATGCTGCGCAAGGCCGCGGCCAGGCCGCCCAAGGCCGCGCCCAGGCCGCGCAAGGCCGCGCAAGGCCGCGCCCAGGCCGCCCAAGGCCGCGGTCCAGGCCGCCCATGGCCGCGGCCGAGCCGCCCCAGGCCGCAGCCCAGGCCGCGGTCGAGCCGCAGTGCATGTAACCCAAGGCCGCTGCCCAGGCCGCGCCCAGCATGGGGCGTACCTGCCACTGCCTTGCCCTGGGCAAGGGAGGTGCCCCCCCCTTATAATAGCCTGTTAAGCCCTTTTCAATCTGGCAGGAGGAAACATCAAGCATGTTCGAGGAGTCATAATGGGGTTTTTTTAAAAAGTAATGGTTTTTTGCCAAAACTTTCAACATGAAAGTTGTAGGAAATAATTTAATACACCATAAAAAAAATTAAAAAAAATATTTTTTTACAGAAAATATTTTATTTTAATTTATTTCGATATTAATACTTAAAAAATAATAAAAATTAATAAAAATGGTCAAAAAATTATGGAAAAATTCCCATAATTAAAGGATGATTCACTAGTAATTATAGAAATTATTAAATTATTTTTTTCATTTTTTTTATTTTATTTTGATTTTTTTATGCCAAATAAGGGCTTTAAAAATTCGAAAAGCTCCAGAAAAATTGCAAAAAAATAGGGAATGACATTTAAAATTGATTGTAGTGCATTTTTAATTGTGTTGCACGGTTTGGGTAAGATTATAAAAGAATCATGTTCAAAAAGATCGATCGAGGCGGTGGCACGCCATGGCCTTGGCCTTGGCCTTTGCCCGCGGCCTTGGCCTTTGCCTTGGCCTTGGCCATGCCTTGCACAGGGACTTGGCCTTGCCCACTGCCTTGGCCTTGGCTTTGGCCTTGGCCTTGGCCTTGGCCTTGGCATGGCATGGCATGCTCGCCGAGGCCGTGGCATGCCTTGCTGCTAGCCAAGGCCGTGGCGTGGCATGCTCGCCCAGCCCGTGGCATGCCGTGCTCGCCCAGCCCGTGGCACGCCATGTTGGCCCAAGGCATTGGCATGGCATGCCGGCCAAGGCATGCTGGCCAACGCTGCACAAGGCGGTGCCATGGCATGGCATGCTGACCAAGACCGTGCCATGGCATGCTGGGCGAGGCCGGGGCATGGCATGCTGGCCGAGGCCGTGGCTTGCCATGCCGCCACGGCCGTGGCATGCCGGGCAACGGACCGGCATGGCCCAGCCCGTGGCACGCCATGTTGGCCCAAGGCATTGGCATGGCATGCCGGCCAAGGCATGCTGGCCAACGCTACGGCACGGCGTGCTGGACAAGGCGGTGCCATGGCATGGCATGCTGACCAAGACAGTGCCATGGCATGCTGGCCGAGGCCGTGGCATGGCATGCTGGCCGAGGCCGTGGCTTGCCATGCCGCCACGGCCGTGGCATGCTGGGCAACGGACCGGCATGGCATGCTGGCCGTGGCGGTGGCACGACATGCTGGCCAAGGCAGTGGCATGGCATGTAGGCCAAGGCTAAGGCATGGCACGCTGTGGCATGGCACGCTGGCCAAGGCAGTCGCAAGGCATGCGGGCCGAGGCCGCGGCACGGCCCGCTGGGCAACGCGGTGGCATGGCATGCTGGGCAACGCCGTGGCAAGGCATGCGGGCCGAGGCCTTGGCATGGCATTCTGGCCGAGGCCGTGGCATGGCATGCGGGCCGAGGCCGTGGCAAGGCATGCGGGCCGAGGCCGTGGCATGGCATGCGGGCCGAGGCCGTGGCGTGGCATGGCATGGCATGTTGGGCAACGCCGTGGCAAGACATGCGGGCCGAGGCCGTGGCATGGCATGTTGGGCAATGCCCTGGCAAGCCATGCGGGCCGAGGCCGTGGCGTGGCATGTTGGCCAAGGCTAAGGCATGGCACGCCGGGCAACGCGGTGCTTTGGCATGCTGGGCAGCGCGGTGGCAAGGCATGGGGGCCGAGGCCGTGGCATGGCATGTTGGGCAACGCCGTGGCAAGACATGCGGGCCGAGGCCGTGGCATGGCATGCGGGCCGAGGCCGTCCGTGGCATGGCATGCGGGCCGAGGCCGTGGCACGACATGTTGGCCAAGGCTAAGGCATGGCACGCCGGGCAACGCGGTGGCATGGCATGCTGGGCAACGCGGTGGCAAGGCATGCGGGCCGGGGCCGTGGCATGGCATGTTGGGCAACGTCGTAGCAAGGCATGCGGGCCGAGGCCGTGGCATGGCATGTTGGGCGACGCCGTAGCAAGGCATGCGGTCCGAGGCCGTGGCATGTCATGTGGGCGGAGGCCGTGGCATGGCATCCGGGCCGAGGCCGTGGCATGCCATGTTGGGCGACGCCGTAGCAAGGCATGCGGGCCGAGGCCGTGGCATGTCATGCGAGCCGAGGCCATGGCATGGCATGCAGGCCGAGGCCGTGGCATGGCAGGTTGGGCGACGTCGTAGCAAGGCATGCGGGCCGAGGCCGTGGCATGGCATGCGGGCCGAGGCCGTGGCATGGCATGTTGGGCGACGCCGTTGCAAGGCATGCGGGCCGAGGCCGTGGCATGTCATGCGGGCCGTGTCCGTGGCACGGCATGTTTGGCGACGCCGTGGCAAGACATGCGGGCCGAGGCCGTGGCACGACATGTTGGCCAAGGCTAAGGCATGGCACGCTGGGCAACGCGGTGGCAAGGCATGCGGGCCGGGGCCGTGGCATGGCATGTTGGGTAACGTCGAAGCAAGGCATGCGGGGCGAGGCCGTGGCATGGCAAGTTGGGCGACGCCGTAGCAAGGCATGCGGGCCGAGGCCGTGGCATGGCATGCGGGCCGAGGCCGTGGCATGGCAAGTTGGGCGACGTCGTGGCAAGGCATGCGGGCCGAGGCCGTGCCATGTCATGCGGGCCGAGGCCGTGCCATGGCATGTTTGGCAACGCCGTGGCAAGACATGCGGGCCGTGGCATGGCATGGCATGCGGGCCGAGGCCGTGGCACGACATGTTGGCCAAGGCTAAGGCATGGCACGCCGGGCCGAGGCCGTGGCATGGCATGCGGGCCGAGGCCGTGGCATGGCATGTTGGGCGACGCCGTAGCAAGGCATGCGGGCCGAGGCCGTGCCGTGGCATGCGGGCCGAGGCCGTGGCATGGCATGTTGGGCGACGCCGTAGCGAGGCATGCGGTCCGAGGCCGTGGCATGTCATGCGGGCCGAGGCCGTGGCATGGCATGCGGGCCGAGGCCGTGGCATGGCATGTTGGGCGACGCCGTAGCAAGGCATGCGGGCCGAGGCCGTGGCATGTCATGCGAGCCGAGGCCGTGGCATGGCATGCGGGCCGAGGCCGTGGCATGGCAAGTTGGGCGACGTCGTGGCAAGGCATGCGGGCCGAGGCCGTGCCATGTCATGCGGGCCGAGGCCGTGCCATGGCATGTTTGGCAACGCCGTGGCAAGACATGCGGGCCGTGGCATGGCATGGCATGCGGGCCGAGGCCGTGGCACGACATGTTGGCCAAGGCTAAGGCATGGCACGCCGGGCCGAGGCCGTGGCATGGCATGCGGGCCGAGGCCGTGGCATGGCATGTTGGGCGACGCCGTAGCAAGGCATGCGGGCCGAGGCCGTGCCGTGGCATGCGGGCCGAGGCCGTGGCATGGCATGTTGGGCGACGCCGTAGCGAGGCATGCGGTCCGAGGCCGTGGCATGTCATGCGGGCCGAGGCCGTGGCATGGCATGCGGGCCGAGGCCGTGGCATGGCATGTTGGGCGACGCCGTAGCAAGGCATGCGGGCCGAGGCCGTGGCATGTCTTGCGAGCCGAGGCCGTGGCATGGCATGCGGGCCGAGGCCGTGGCATGGCAAGTTGGGCGACGTCGTGGCAAGGCATGCGGGCCGAGGCCGTGCCATGTCATGCGGGCCGAGGCCGTGCCATGGCATGTTTGGCAACGCCGTGGCAAGACATGCGGGCCGTGGCATGGCATGGCATGCGGGCCAAGGCCGTGGCACGACATGTTGGCCAAGGCTAAGGCATGGCACGCCGGGCCGAGGCCGTGGCATGGCATGCGGGCCGAGGCCGTGGCATGGCATGTTGGGCGACGCCGTAGCAAGGCATGCGGGCCGAGGCCGTGCCGTGGCATGCGGGCCGAGGCCGTGGCATGGCATGCGGGCCGAGGCCGTGGCATGGCATGTTGGGCGACGCCGTAGCAAGGCATGCGGTCCGAGGCCGTGGCATGTCATGCGGGCCGAGGCCGTGGCATGGCATGCGGGCCGAGGCCGTGGCATGGAATGTTGGGCGACGCCGTAGCAAGGCATGCGGGCTGAGGCCGTGGCATGTCAAGCGAGCCGAGGCCGTGGCATGGCATGCGGGCCGAGGCCGTGGCATGGCAAGTTGGGCGACGTCGTGGCAAGGCATGCGGGCCGAGGCCTTGGCATGTCATGCGGGCCGAGGCCGTGGCATGGCATGCGGGCAGAGGCCGTGGCAAGGCATGTTGGGCGACGCCGTAGCAAGGCATGCGGGCCGAGGCCGTGGCATGTCATGCGGGCCGAGGCCGTGGCACGTCATGCGGGCCGAGGCCGTGGCATGGCATGTTTGGCAACGCCGTGGCAAGACATGCGGGCCGTGGCATGGCTTGGCATGCGGGCCGAGGCCGTGGCTCGACATGTTGGCCAAGGCTAAGGCATGGCACGCCGGGCAACGCGGTGGCAAGGCATGCGGGCCGAGGCCGTGGCATGGCATGTTGGGCAACGCCGTAGCAAGGCATGCGGGCCGAGGCCGTGGCATGGCATGCGGGCCGAGGCCGTGGCATGGCATGCGGGCAGAGGCCGTGGCATGGTATGCGGGCCGTGGCCGTGGCATGGCATGTTGGGCGACGCCGTCGCAAGGCATGCGGGCCGAGGCCGTGGCATGGCATGTTGGGCAACGCCGTAGCAAGGCATGCGGGCCGAGGCCGTGGCATGGCATGCGGGCCGAGGCCGTGGCATGGCATGCGGGCCGAGGCCGTGGCATGGCATGCGGGCCGTGGCCGTGGCATGGCATGTTGGGCGACGCCGTCGCAAGGCATGCGGGCCGAGGCCGTGGCATGGCATGTTGGGCAACGCCGTGGCAAGGCATGCGGGCCGAGGCCGTGGCATGGCATGATGGCCGAGGCCGTGGCATGTCATGCGGGCCGAGGCCGTGGCATGGCATGTTGGGCGACGCCGTAGCAAGGCATGCGGTCCGAGGCCGTGGCATGTCATGCGGGCCGAGGCCGTGGCATGGCTTGTTGGGCGACGCCGTAGCAAGGCATGCGGGCCGAGGCCGTGGCATGTCATGCGAGCCGAGGCCGTGGCATGGCATGCGGGCCGAGGCCGTGGCATGGCAAGTTGGGCGACGTCGTGGCAAGGCATGCGGGCCGAGGCCGTGGCATGTCATGCGGGCCGAGGCCGTGGCATGGCATGCGGGCCGAGGCCGTGGCATGGCATGTTGGGCGACGCCGTAACAAGGCATGCGGGCCGAGGCCGTGGCATGGCATGCGGGCCGAGGCCGTGGCATGGCATGGGGGCCGAGGCCGTGTCATGGCATGTTTGGCAACGCCCTGGCAAGACATGCGGGCCGTGGCATGGCATGGCATGCGGGCCGAGGCCGTGG
>NC_138966.1:4335000-4357500 GCF_055761805.1 Camellia sinensis
GGGAAAACATTTACAGAAGCCGAGCAAGCACCGGTTAGCGCGACTGCAAATAACAAAAGGCAACAGGCAACTTCCGGGGGACATAACTTTCACGACAACCTTCCACTGGGAAACCGCAGGCAACTCGCTCGTAAGTCAAAGCCATCCAAATGGCAATTAACCGAGGGACACGCTTCTCGCAAGGCACCTTCCACTAGGGAAGCGCAGGCAACTCGAAGGCGAGTCGAAGACAACCTTAAGGCATTTACCCGAGGGACATGGAGGAATGCACCAGTGGAGTTCGCTGCACAGGCAGGGATTCGTCCAACTCGCACAAACCGAACACAACTCACGCGCCACGACGTACACTATGCACCAGCCCCCCAAAACGAACCACCCCCCGAAGGACCAAGAAGCCCGACGAACGCGCGAAAACATTTAGAGAGGCCGAGCAAGCACCGGTTAGCGCGAACGCAAATAACAAGCGCAACAGGCAACTTTCGAGGGACATACTTTTCGCAACAAGCTTCCACTAGGAAAGCACAGGCAACTCGTTCGAACGTCAAAGCCAACCAAATGGCAATTACCCGAGGGACAGCTTTTCGCAAGGCACCTTCCACTAGGGAAGCGCAGACAACCCGAAGGCGAGTCGAAGACAACCTAAAGGCGATCACCCGAGGGACATGGAGGAATGCACCAGTGGAGTTCGCTGCACAGGCAGGGATCCGTCCAACTCGCACAAACCGAACAAAACTCACGCGCCACGACGTACACTGTGCACCAGCCCCCCAAAACGAATCACCCCCCGAAGGACTAAGAAGCCCGACGAACGCGCGAAAACATTTAGAGAGGCCGAGCAAGCACCGGTTAGCGCGAACGCAAATAACAAGCGCAACAGGCAACTTTCGAGGGACATACTTTTCGCAACAAGCTTCCACTAGGAAAGCACAGGCAACTCGTTCGAACGTCAAAGCCAACCAAATGGCAATTACCCGAGGGACATGCTTTTCGCAAGGCACCTTCCACTAGGGAAGCACAGACAACCCGAAGGCGAGTCCAAGACAACCTAAAGGCGATCACCCGAGGGACATGGAGGAATGCACCAGTGGAGTTCGCTGCACAGGCAGGGATGCGTCCAACTCGCACAAACCGAACAAAACTCACGCGCCACGACGTACACTATGCACCAGCCCCCCAAAACGAATCACCCCCCGAAGGACCAAGAAGCCCGACGAACGCGCGAAAACATTTAGAGAGGCCGAGCAAGCACCGGTTAGCGCGAACGCAAATAACAAGCGCAACAGGAAACTTCCGAGGGACATACTTTTCGCAACAAGCTTCCACTAGGAAAGCACAGGCAACTCGTTCGAACGTCAAAGCCAACCAAATGGCAATTACCCGAGGGACAGGCTTTTCGCAAGGCACCTTCCACTAGGGAAGCGCAGGCAACCCGAAGGCGAGTCGAAGACAACCTAAAGGCATCACCCGAGGGACATAAAGGAATGCACCAGTGGAGTTCGCTGCACAGGCAGGGATCCCTCCAACTCGCACAAACCGAACACAACTCACGCGCCACGACGTACACTGTGCACCAGCCCCCCAAAACGAATCACCCCCCGAAGGACTAAGAAGCCCGACGAATGCGCGAAAACATTTAGAGAGGCCGAGCAAGCACCGGTTAGCGCGAATGCGAATAACAAACGCAACAGGCAACTTTCGAGGGACATACTTCTCGCAACAAGCTTCCACAAGGAAAGCATAGGCAACTCGTTCGCACGCCAAAGCCAACCAAATGGCAATTTAACCGAGGGACATGCATTTCGCAAGGCAACTTGTACAATTACCCGAGGGACATGGCATGCTTGCCAAGGCCGTGGCATGACATGCTGCTGGCCAAGGCCGGGGCATGCCATGCTGATGGCCGAGGCCGTGGCAAGGCATGCTGATGGCCGAGGCCGTGGCGTGGCATGCCATGCTGCTGGACGAGGCCGTGGCAAGGCATGCTGCTGGCCAAGGCGTTGGCATGGCATGCTGCTGCTGACCAAGGCTTGGGCTTGCCATGCTGCTGGCAAAGGCCGCGGCATGGCATGCTGCCGGCCAAGGCTTTGGCATGCCATGTTGCTGGCCAAGGCCGTGGCATGGCATGCTGCTGGCCAAGGCCGTGGCATGACATGCTGGCCAAGGCCGGGGCATGGCAAGCTGCTGGCCAAGATCGTGGCAAGGCACGCTGCTGGCCAAGGCCGGGGCATGGCACGCTGCTGGCCATGGCCGTGGCATGACAAGCTTGCCAAGGCCGGGGCATGGCGTGCTGCTGGCCAAGGCTTTGGCATGCCATGTTGCTGGCCAAGGCTGTGGCATGGCATGCTGCTGGCCAAGGCTGTGGCATGGCATGCTGCTGGCCAAGGCCGTGGCATGACATGCTGGCCAAGGCCGGGGCATGGCATGCTGCTGGCCAAGGCCGTGGCATGGCACGTTGCTGGCCAAGGCCGTGGCATGACATGCTTGCCAAGGCCAGGGCATGAAATGCCGCTGGCCAAGGCTTTGGCATGCCATGTTGCTGACCGAGGCTGTGGCATGGCATGCTGGCCTAGGCCAACGTGCCACCGCCACCACCGCGGGCCGCCACTCGACGCATCCCGTGCTTGGCTATGTAGTTTCGATGCCACAAGCCAATGCCACAAGCCAAGCGATGGCATGTGCCAAGCGCCCGCCTAGGCATAGGCGTGGCCTGTGGCCTGGCCATGCTGGCCAGCCTTAAGGGAGGTGCCCCCCCCTTATAATAGTCTGTTAAGCCCTTTTCAATCTGGCAGGAGGAAACATCAAGCATGTTCGAGGAGTCATAATGGGGTTTTTTTAAAAAGTAATGGTTTTTTGCCAAAACTTTCAACATGAAAGTTGTATGAAATAATTTAATACACCATAAAAAAAATTATAAAAAAATATTTGGCCACCGGAATATTTTATTTTAATTTATTTCAATTTTAATACTTAAAAAATAATAAAAATTACTAAAAATACTCAAAAAATTCTAGAAAAATTCCAACAATTATAAGATGAGGCACTAGTAATTATAGTAATTTTTTTAATTATTTTTTTATTTTTTATTTATTTTATTATAATTTTTATGAGTAAATAAATAATTAAAAAGCCCGACGAACGTGCAAAAACTCTTAGAGAAACCGAGCAAGCATCGGATAGCTCGAATGCAAATAACAAACGCAACAGGCAACTTCCGAGGGACATACTTTTCCCAACAAGCTTCCACTGGGGAAAGCACTAACAACGTGTTCGCAAGTCAAAGGCAACCAAACGGCTATTACCCGAGGGACATGCATTTCGCAGGGCAACATATACGTAAGTCAAAGCCAAACCAAATGGCAATTACACGAGGGACAGGATTGCTTGCCAAGGGCGTGGCATGCGATGTTCTAGCCCAAGGCCAAGGCACGCCACGCTGCGGGACAAGGCCGTGGCAAGACATGCGGCTGGCCTTGGCCTTGGCCTTGGCATGGCATGCCGCTGGCATTGGCTGGGCTGCGTTGGCCTTGGCATGGAATGTTGCTGGCTTCGGATGGGCTGCCTTGGCCTTGGGCTTGGCCTTGGCATGGCATGCTGCTGGCCTTGGCCGTGGCATGGCATGCTGCTGGCCTTGGCCTTGGCATGGCATGCTGCTGGCTTTGGCTGGGCTGCCTTGGCCGTGGCATGGCATGCTGCTGGCCTTGGCCTTGGCATGGCATGCTGCTGGCTTTGGCTGGGCTGCCTTGGCCGTGGCATGGCATGGCATGCGGCTGGCTTCGGCTGGGCTGCCTTGGCCTTGGCATGGCATGCTGCTGGCATTGGCTGGGCAGCCTTGGCCGTGGCATGGCATGCTGCTGGCCTTGGCCTTGGCATGGCATGCTGCTGGCTTTGGCTGGGCTGCCTTGGCCGTGGCATGGCATGCTGCTGGCCTTGGCCGTGGCATGGCATGCTGCTGGCCTTGGCCTTGGCATGGCATGCTGCTGGCTTTGGCAGGGCTGCCTTGGCCTTGGCATGGCATGCTGCTGGCCTTGGCCTTGGCATGGCATGCTGCTGGCTTTGGCTGGGCTGCCTTGGCCTTGGCATGGCATGCTGCTGGCCTTGGCCTTGGCATGGCATGCTACTGGCTTTGGTTGGCCTGCCTTGGCCGTGGCATGGCATGCTGCTGGCCTTGGCTTTGGCTGGGCTGCCTTGGCCTTGGCATGGCATGCTGCTGGCCTTGGCCTTGGCATGGCATGCTGCTGGCTTTGGCTGGGCTGCGTTGGCCGTGGCATGGCATGCTGCTGGCCTTGGCCTTGGCATGGCATGCTGCTGGCTTTGGCAGGGCTGCCTTGGCCTTGGCATGGCAAGCTGCTGGCCTTGGCCTTGGCATGGCATGCTGCTGGCTTTGGCTGGGCTGCCTTGGCCTTGGCATGGCATGCTGCTGGCCTTGGCCTTGGCATGGCATGCTGCTGGCTTTGGGTGGCCTGCCTTGGCCGTGGCATGGCATGCTGCTGGCCTTGGCCTTGGCATGGCATGCTGCTGGCTTTGGCTGGGCTGCCTTGGCCGTGGCATGGCATGCTGCTGGCCTTGGCCTTGGCATGGCATGCTGCTGGCTTTGGTTGTCCTGCCTTGGCCGTGGCATGGCATGCTGCTGGCTTTGGCTGGCCTGCCTTGGCCGTGGCATGGCATGCTGCTGGCCTTGGCCTTGGCATGGCATGCTGCTGGCTTTGGCAGGGCTGCCTTGGCCTTGGCATGGCAAGCTGCTGGCCTTGGCCTTGGCATGGCATGCTGCTGGCTTTGGCTGGGCTGCCTTGGCCATGGCACGGCATGCTGCTGTCCTTGGCCTTGGCATGGCATGCTGCTGGCTTTGGCTGGGCTGCCTTGGCCTTGGCATGGCATGCTGCTGGCCTTGGCCTTGGCATGGCATGCTGCTGGCTTTGGTTGGCCTACCTTGGCCGTGGCATGGCATGCTGCTGGCCTTGGCCTTGGCATGGCATGCTGCTGGCTTTGGCTGGGCTGCCTTGGCCGTGGCATGTCATGCTGCTGGCCTTGGCCTTGGCATGGCATGCTGCTGGCTTTGGTTGTCCTGCCTTGGTCGTGGCATGGCATGCTGCTGGCCTTGGCATGGCATGCTGCTGGCTTTGGCTGGGCTGCCTTCGCCGTGGCATGCCATGCTGCTGGCCTTGGCCTTGGGGCTGGGCTGCCTTGGCTGCGGTTCTTATCACTAGACGTGCGTTGCGTGCGAAGGCGTGCAAAGGCGTGCGCGACCATGCGCGCAACACGCGCACCGTGGTCAAAAGACCACGCGTGCGGTATTCGCACAGGCCACGCTGCCCACGCCGCGGGCATGCCAGGCCGCCTAGGCCGTGCGCATGCCATGCAGTGCTGCCCACGCCGCGGGCATGCCAGGCCGGCTGCATGCCAGGCCGCCCAGGCCGTGCGCATGCCATGCCGTGCTGCCCACGCCGCGGGCATGCCAGGCCGGCTGCATGCCAGGCCGCCCAGGCCGTGCGCATGCCATGCCGTGCTGCCCATGCCGCGCGCATGCCAGGCCGCCCACGCCCGCGCGCATGCCACGCCCTGCTGCGCAAGGCCGCGGCCAGGCCGCGCAAGGCCGCGGCCAGGCCGCCCAAGGCCGCGCCCAGGCCGCGCAAGGCCGCCCAAGGCCGCGGTCCAGGCCGCCCAAGGCCGCGGCCGAGCCGCCCCAGGCCGCAGCCCAGGCCGCGGTCGAGCCGCAGTGCATGTAACCCAAGGCCGCAGCCCAGGCCGCGCCCAACATGGGGCGTACCTGCCACTGCCTTGCCCTGGGCAAGGGAGGTGCCCCCCCCCCTTATAATAGCCTGTTAAGCCCTTTTCAATCTGGCAGGAGGAAACATCAAGCATGTTCGAGGAGTCATAATGGGGTTTTTTTAAAAAGTAATGGTTTTTTGCCAAAACTTTCAACATGAAAGTTGTAGGAAATAATTTAATACACCATAAAAAAAATTAAAAAAAATATTTTTTTACAGAAAATATTTTATTTTAATTTATTTCGATATTAATACTTAAAAAATAATAAAAATTAATAAAAATGTTCAAAAAATTATGGAAAAATTCCCATAATTAAAGGATGATTCACTAGTAATTATAGAAATTATTAAATTATTTTTTTCATTTTTTTTATTTTATTTTGATTTTTTTATGCCAAATAAGGGCTTTAAAAATTCGAAAAGCTCCAGAAAAATTGCAAAAAAATAGGGAATGACATTTAAAATTGATTGTAGTGCATTTTTAATTGTGTTGCACGGTTTGGGTAAGATTATAAAAGAATCATGTTCAAAAAGATCGATCGAGGCGGTGGCACGCCATGGCCTTGGCCTTGGCCTTTGCCCGCGGCCTTGGCCTTTGCCTTGGCCTTGGCCATGCCTTGCACAGGGACTTGGCCTTGCCCACTGCCTTGGCCTTGGCTTTGGCCTTGGCCTTGGCCTTGGCCTTGGCATGGCATGGCATGCTCGCCGAGGCCGTGGCATGCCTTGCTGCTAGCCAAGGCCGTGGCGTGGCATGCTCGCCCAGCCCGTGGCATGCCGTGCTCGCCCAGCCCGTGGCACGCCATGTTGGCCCAAGGCATTGGCATGGCATGCCGGCCAAGGCATGCTGGCCAACGCTGCACAAGGCGGTGCCATGGCATGGCATGCTGACCAAGACCGTGCCATGGCATGCTGGGCGAGGCCGGGGCATGGCATGCTGGCCGAGGCCGTGGCTTGCCATGCCGCCACGGCCGTGGCATGCCGGGCAACGGACCGGCATGGCCCAGCCCGTGGCACGCCATGTTGGCCCAAGGCATTGGCATGGCATGCCGGCCAAGGCATGCTGGCCAACGCTACGGCACGGCGTGCTGGACAAGGCGGTGCCATGGCATGGCATGCTGACCAAGACAGTGCCATGGCATGCTGGCCGAGGCCGTGGCATGGCATGCTGGCCGAGGCCGTGGCTTGCCATGCCGCCACGGCCGTGGCATGCTGGGCAACGGACCGGCATGGCATGCTGGCCGTGGCGGTGGCACGACATGCTGGCCAAGGCAGTGGCATGCCATGTAGGCCAAGGCTAAGGCATGGCACGCTGTGGCATGGCACGCTGGCCAAGGCAGTCGCAAGGCATGCGGGCCGAGGCCGCGGCACGGCCCGCTGGGCAACGCGGTGGCATGGCATGCTGGGCAACGCCGTGGCAAGGCATGCGGGCCGAGGCCTTGGCATGGCATTCTGGCCGAGGCCGTGGCATGGCATGCGGGCCGAGGCCGTGGCAAGGCATGCGGGCCGAGGCCGTGGCATGGCATGCGGGCCGAGGCCGTGGCGTGGCATGGCATGGCATGTTGGGCAACGCCGTGGCAAGACATGCGGGCCGAGGCCGTGGCATGGCATGTTGGGCAATGCCCTGGCAAGCCATGCGGGCCGAGGCCGTGGCGTGGCATGTTGGCCAAGGCTAAGGCATGGCACGCCGGGCAACGCGGTGCTTTGGCATGCTGGGCAGCGCGGTGGCAAGGCATGGGGGCCGAGGCCGTGGCATGGCATGTTGGGCAACGCCGTGGCAAGACATGCGGGCCGAGGCCGTGGCATGGCATGCGGGCCGAGGCCGTCCGTGGCATGGCATGCGGGCCGAGGCCGTGGCACGACATGTTGGCCAAGGCTAAGGCATGGCACGCCGGGCAACGCGGTGGCATGGCATGCTGGGCAACGCGGTGGCAAGGCATGCGGGCCGGGGCCGTGGCATGGCATGTTGGGCAACGTCGTAGCAAGGCATGCGGGCCGAGGCCGTGGCATGGCATGTTGGGCAACGCCCTGGCAAGCCATGCGGGCCGAGGCCGTGGCATGGCATGTTGGGCAACGCCCTGGCAAGCCATGCGGGCCGAGGCCGTGGCATGGCATGTTGGGCAACGCCCTGGCAAGCCATGCGGGCCGAGGCCGTGGCGTGGCATGTTGGCCAAGGCTAAGGCATGGCACGCCGGGCAACGCGGTGCATTGGCATGCTGGGCAGCGCGGTGGCAAGGCATGGGGGCCGAGGTCGTGGCATGGCATGTTGGGCAACGCCGTGGCAAGACATGCGGGCCGAGGCCGTGGCATGGCATGCGGGCCGAGGCCGTGGCACGACATGTTGGCCAAGGCTAAGGCATGGCACGCCGGGCAACGCGGTGGCATGGCATGCTGGGCAACGCGGTGGCAAGGCATGCGGGCCGGGGCCGTGGCATGGCATGTTGGGCAACGTCGTAGCAAGGCATGCGGGCCGAGGCCGTGGCATGGCATGTTGGGCGACGCCGTAGCAAGGCATGCGGTTCGAGGCCGTGGCATGTCATGCGGGCGGAGGCCGTGGCATGGCATCCGGGCCGAGGCCGTGGCATGGCATGTTGGGCGACGCCGTAGCAAGGCATGCGGGCCGAGGCCGTGGCATGTCATGCGAGCCGAGGCCATGGCATGGCATGCAGGCCGAGGCCGTGGCATGGCAGGTTGGGCGGCGTCGTAGCAAGGCATGCGGGCCGAGGCCGTGGCATGGCATGTTGGGCGACGCCGTTGCAAGGCATGCGGGCCGAGGCCGTGGCATGTCATGCGGGCCGTGTCCGTGGCATGGCATGTTTGGCGACGCCGTGGCAAGACATGCGGGCCGAGGCCGTGGCACGACATGTTGGCCAAGGCTAAGGCATGGCACGCTGGGCAACGCGGTGGCAAGGCATGCGGGCCGGGGCCGTGGCATGGCATGTTGGGCAACGTCGAAGCAAGGCATGCGGGGCGAGGCCGTGGCATGGCAAGTTGGGCGTCGCCGTAGCAAGGCATGCGGTCCGAGGCCGCGCCATGTCATGCGGGCCGAGGCCGTGGCATGGCATGCGGGCCGAGGCCGTGGCATGGCAAGTTGGGCGACGTCGTGGCAAGGCATGCGGCCGAGGCTGTGGCATGGCATGTTTGGCAACGCCGTGGGAAGACATGCGGGCCGTGGCATGGCATGGCATGCGGGCCGAGGCCGTGGCACGACATGTTGGCCAAGGCTAAGGCATGGCACGCCGGGCCGAGGCCGTGGCATGGCATGCGGGCCGAGGCCGTGGCATGGCATGTTGGGCGACGCCGTAGCAAGGCATGCGGGCCGAGGCCGTGCCGTGGCATGCGGGCCGAGGCCGTGGCATGGCATGCGGGCCGAGGCCGTGGCATGGCATGTTGGGCGACGCCGTAGCAAGGCATGCGGTCCGAGGCCGTGGCCTGTCATGCGGGCCGAGGTCGTGGCATGGCATGCGGGCCGAGGCCGTGGCATGGCATGTTGGTCGACGCCGTAGCAAGGCATGCGGGCCGAGGCCGTGGCATGTCATGCGAGCCGAGGCCGTGGCATGGCATGCGGGCCGAGGCCGTGGCATGGCAAGTTGGGCGACGTCGTGGCAAGGCATGCGGGCCGAGGCCGTGGCATGTCATGCGGGCCGAGGCCGTGGCATGGCATGCGGGCCGAGGCCGTGGCAAGGCATGTTGGGCGACGCCGTAGCAAGGCATGCGGGCCGAGGCCGTGGCATGTCATGCGGGCCGAGGCCGTGGCACGTCATGCGGGCCGAGGCCGTGGCATGGCATGTTTGGCAACGCCGTGGCAAGACATGCGGGCCGTGGCATGGCATGGCATGCGGGCCGAGGCCGTGGCTCGACATGTTGGCCAAGGCTAAGGCATGGCACACCGGGCAACGCGGTGGAAAGGCATGCGGGCCGAGGCCGTGGCATGGCATGTTGGGCAACGCCGTAGCAAGGCATGCGGGCCGAGGCCGTGGCATGGCATGCGGGCCGAGGCCGTGGCATGGCATGCGGGCCGTGGCCGTGGCATGGCATGTTGGGCGACGCCGTGGCAAGGCATGCGGGCCGAGGCCGTGGCATGGCATGTTGGGCAACGCCTTGGCAAGACATGCGGGCCGAGGCCGTGGCATGGCATGGCATGTTGGGCAACGCCTTGGCAAGGCATGCGGGCCGAGGCCGTGGCATGGAATGCTGGCCGAGGCCGTGGCATGGCATGTTGGGCGACGCCGTGGCAAGGCATGCGGGCCGAGGCCGTGGCATGGCATGCGGGCCGAGGCCGTGGCACTGCATGTTGGGCGACGTCGTAGCAAGGCATGCGGGCCGAGGCCGAGGCCGTGGCATGGCATGTTGACCGAGGCCAAGGCATGGCATGCCGGGCAACGCGGTGGCATGGCATGCGCGGCCGAGGCCGTGGCATGGCATGCGGGCCGAGGCCGTGGCATGGCATGTTGGGCGACGCCGTGGCAAGGCATGCGGGCCGAGGCCGTGGCATGGCATGTGGGCCGAGGCCGTGGCATTGCATGTTGGGCGACACCGTAGCAAGGCCTGCGGGCCGAGGCCGTGGCATGGCATGTTGGGCGACGCCGTAGCAAGGCATGCGGGCCGAGGCCGAGGCCGTGGGATGGCATGTTGACCGAGGCCAAGGCATGGCATGCCGGGCAACGCGGTGGCATGGCATGCGCGACCGAGGCCGTGGCATGGCGTGCCGCTGGCCTTGCCTTGGCATGGCATGCACGCCGGGCACCGCGGTGGCACGCCATGCTGGGCCACGCCGTGACAAGGCATGCGGGCCGGGGCCGGGGCCGCGGCCGTGGCATGGCAAGTTGGCCAAGGCCAAGGCATGGCACGCTGGGCAACGCCGTGGCATGGCATGCTGGGCAACGCCGTGGCAAAGGAACGTTGGGCAACGCCGTGGCAAGGCATGTTGGCCGAGGCAGTGGCATGACGTGCTGGCCAAATCCGTGGCCTGGCACGCTGGGCAACGCTTTGACACGGCGTGCTGGGCAAGGCGGTGGCATGGCATGCAGGCCACTGCCAAGGCGTGGCATGCTGGCGAGGGTCGTGGCGTGGCATGCTTGCCGAGGCCGTCGCATGGCATGCTGGCCAACGCTTCTGCATGGAATGCTCGCTAAGGCAGTGGCCTTGCATGCTGGCCAAGCCGGTGGCGTGGCACGCTAGCGAATGCCAAGGCATGGCATGCGGGGCAAGTCCATGGCATGGCCTGCTGGCCAAGGCTGCAGCCGTCGCGCAACTCGTCCTGTAGCGTCAGCAATCCCCTTGGGCAACGCGGTGGCATGGCATGCTGGGCAACGCCGTGGCAAGGCATGCGGGCCGAGGCCTTGGCATGGCATGCTGGCCGAGGCCGTGGCATGGCATGCGGGCCGAGGCCGTGGCAAGGCATGCGGGCCGAGGCCGTGGCATGGCATGGCATGCGGGCCGAGGCCGTGGCATGGCATGCTGGCCGAGGCCGTGGCGTGGCATGGCATGGCATGTTGGGCAACGCCGTGGCAAGACATGCGGGCCGAGGCCGTGGCATGGCATGTTGGGCAACGCCCTGGCAAGCCATGCGGGCCGAGGCCGTGGCGTGGCATGTTGGCCAAGGCTAAGGCATGGCACGCCGGGCAATGCGGTGCATTGGCATGCTGGGCAGCGCGGTGGCAAGGCATGGGGGCCGAGGTCGTGGCATGGCATGTTGGGCAACGCCGTGGCAAGACATGCGGGCCGAGGCCGTGGCATGGCATGCGGGCCGAGGCCGTCCGTGGCATGGCATGCGGGCCGAGGCCGTGGCACGACATGTTGGCCAAGGCTAAGGCATGGCACGCCGGGCAACGCGGTGGCATGGCATGCTGGGCAATGCGGTGGCAAGGTATGCGGGCCGGGGCCGTGGCATGGCATGTTGGGCAACGTCGTAGCAAGGCATGCGGGCCGAGGCCGTGGCATGGCATGTTGGGCGACGCCGTAGCAAGGCATGCGGTCCGAGGCCGTGGCATGTCATGCGGGCGGAGGCCGTGGCATGGCATCCGGGCCGAGGCCGTGGCATGGCATGTTGGGCGACGCCGTAGCAAGGCATGCGGGCCGAGGCCGTGGCATGTCATGCGAGCCGAGGCCATGGCATGGCATGCGGGCCGAGGCCGTGGCATGGCATGTCGGGCAACGCCGTAGCAAGGCATGCGGGCCGAGGCCGTGGCATGGCATGCGGGCCGTGGCCGTGGCATGGCATGTTTGGCAACGCCGTGGCAAGACATGCGGGCCGTGGCATGGCATGGCATGCGGGCCGAGGCCGTGGCATGGCATGTTCGGCAACGCCGTGGCAAGGCATGCGGGCCGAGGCCGTGGCATGGCATGCGGGCCGAGGCCGTGGCATGGCATGTTGGGCAACGCCGTCGCAAGGCATGCGGGCCGAGGCCGTGGCATGGCATGCGGGCCGTGGCCGTGGCATGGCATGTTGGGCGACGCCGTGGCATGGCATGCGGGCCGAGGCCGTGGCATGGCATGTTTGGCAACGCCGTGGCAAGACATGCGGGCCGTGGCATGGCATGTTGGGCAACACCGTGGCAAGGCATGCGGGCCGAGGCCGTGGCATATCATGCGGGCCGAGGCCGTGGCACGGCATGCGGGCCGAGGCCGTGGCACGGCATGCGGGCCGAGGCCGTGGCATGGCATGTTGGGCGACGCCGTAGCAAGGCATGCGGGCCGAGGCCGTGGCATGGCATGCGGGCCGAGGCCGTGGCATGGCATGTTGGGCGACGCCGTAGCAAGGCATGCGGGCCGAGGCCGTGGCTCGACATGTTGGCCAAGGCTAAGGCATCGCACGACGGGCAACGCGGTGGCATGGCATGCTGGGCAACGCGGTGGCAAGGCATGCGGGCCGAGGCCGTGGCATGGCATGTTGGGCAACGCTGTAGCAAGGCATGCGGGCCGAGGCCGTGGCATGGCATGCGGGCAGTGGCCGTGGCATGGCATGTTGGGCGACGCCGTGGCATGGCATGCAGGCCGAGGCCGTGGCATGGCATGTTTGGCAACGCCGTGGCAAGACATGCGGGCCGTGGCATGGCATGGCATGCGGGCCGAGGCCGTGGCATGGCATGTTGGGCAACGCCGTGGCAAGGCATGCTGGCCGAGGCCGTGGCATGGCATGATGGCCAAGGCCGTGGCATGCCATGTTGGCCAAGGCTGAGGCATGGCATGCCGGGCAACGCGGTGGCATGGGATGCTGGGCAATGCCGTGGCAAGGCACGCGGGCCGAGGCCGTGGCATGGCATGTTGGGCAACGCCTTGGCAAGACATGCGGGCCGAGGCCGTGGCATGGCATGGCATGTTGGGCAACGCCTTGGCAAGGCATGCTGGCCGAGGCCGTGGCATGGCATGCGGGCCGAGGCCGTGGCATGGCATGCGGGCCGAGGCCGTGGCATGGCATGTTGGGCGACGCCGTAGCAAGGCATGCGGGCCGAGGCCGTGGCGCGACGTGTTGGCCATGGCATGCTGGGCAACGCGGGGGCAGGGCATGCGGGCCGAGGCCGTGGCATGGTGTAATACCCCTGTTCCGTAATATGCCAATTGGTCCTTAAACTGAGTATGATTATGTGTTTACCATGATTTTATGTGCCATTATGTGAATATATGTGATTTTGAAGTTTTATCTGTTCACCGTAGGAATATCTGTTTGAATAATCAGCTTTGGAAATTTAATTGAGGGCCTTATCGGCCATAGAACCCGAAATTGATTACGCCATTGTGATTGGCATAATTTTTAGAGCCTACGGTGAAATTTAATCGAAAAATTGATTCGGGCCAGATTAAATTGAATTATTTAATGGCATTGGGCTCAAATTGTTTAATATCTTAAATGTGGCTAGTGGGGCTTCTTGTATTTGAGCACTACACTCCTCATTCTCTCATATACCTTCATTTTTGGCTGATCAAACTCTAAGAAAAGGGGGAGGTCGGCTGTTAGAGAGAGTGAGGGAGAAAGTTGTGTAATTTTGGCCCATGGCTACGAATTTGAAGTCCAACTCAAGAACTGACCATAGATTGAGCTTCTAGGTAAGTGATTGTTTATGAATTCTTGAGTTTGAACTTGTGATTTTGTGAATTAAAGGTTAATTGGTGATCAAGAACAAGAGTTGTACTCTAGTTAATGGAATTGAAGTTAAAATGCACATGCATGTATAGAATCACCATGGTTTTGCATAATCAAGCATGTATATGAGTGTTAAATCCTACATGCAAGCATGTTTTTGTTGTGTTCCATGAGAATGAACACCATTTGCATTGATTGGAACAGAAATGGAGTCAAGAATTGACATGCATGCATGATTGATGAAGATATGAAACTTAAATGCATGAATTTAATGTATTGGAAGTAAGTTTGGTATAAGTTGGGTTTGCATGTGATTGATTCATGGGAATTGAGTTTCAATATGTGGTAATTTAGTGTCTATATCATGTTAGTACACATATATATGAAGTTTGAGCCGAAATCATGCATTTGGGGCCCTTGAATTCGATGTTGGAACTCAAGAACACAGTTCTGGGTTTTCCAGAATTTCGATGTCCGCTCGAGCGGGGTTATGGCCGCTCGAGCGGGAAAATCGTGCTCCCAGCATTTTTGCAGAGTTGGATGTCCGCTCGAGCGGGGCATATCACGCTCGAGCGTGGAATTTTGTAGACAGGCCTTCCGCTCGAGCGCCCTATTTAACGCTCGAGCGTAATTTTCATGCAACCAGTACTTTTGCAGGCCTTAAGGGTCCGCTCGAGCGGATAAGTCGACGCTCGAGCGGGGACCCTATTTTCTGAAATTTTGTTTATGCGTTCTGTGTTTCGTTTTCCGTTCTCTTTCACTTGTAAGTACTCTTAGGCATATGTTAAACCTTGTAAATGAGTTATTGAGATAAAAATAAAGCCTAAAGAGGAATATGTGAATTAAAGAACGGATTGAACTGTTAGTGACCCTTTTGTACTCATGAAATGTGTAGGATCAAGCTCAAGGGCGCATCCACAAACCGATCACTGTGAGTAATATCAATATTTGAAAGCTTGTCAAATGTCCAATTGTTATTCCCCTATAAACTCTATAAGTTGTTAATTGGGATTGTGGACAAAAGTCCGACAGGAGTAAATGAATGGACCGAAGGTCGTTTTGATAGGAATGGACCGAAGGTCGTTTTGGTATAAATGGACCGAAGGTCGTTTGATAAGAACGAATGGACCGAAGGTCGTTTTGATGTAAATGAATGGACCAAGGGTCATTTCGATAAGAATGAATGGACCAAAGGTCGTTTTGATGGAAATGAATGGACCAAAGGTCGTTTTGACATGAATGAGTGGGCCAAAGGCCGTTTTGGTATGAAAGAGTGGGCCAAAGGCCGTTTTGGTATGAAAGAGTGGGCCAAAGGCCGTTTTGACATAAAAGAGTGGGCCAAAGGCCGTTTCGACATAAGTGAATGGGCCGAAGGCCGTTTCGCTATGAATGGAAATCCGAATGGGCTGAAGGCCAGAATGTTTAGAACTACAGTTACTTGTTTTGAATTTCGTATAGTTATATATATTCGTTAAATAGAAGTAAGAATTGGGCCCAAGGCCGTTTAGAGCATGTTGTTCTACATATTGTTATGTAACTGCTATATTTGATATTATTCACTGGGCTATCGCTCACGCTCATTCATGTGTCTGTAGGTGAGCCAAGGGAAGTCCAAACCCAGCCCCAGTGAAGTCTGCTAGGATAAATCCGAGTTTTGAGGAAGTCAGCCTTGCGTCTCACTCTTGAGACCTACCCTTGCCTTTAGCTATGTATTTATGTTTTGTCTATCCGGTAGGGACTTTATGTAATTATGTAAATGGTCTGTCATAGGTTGACTCGTTTTGGATGATCCTGTGTGTAATGAATTCTGTGAAACTGTACTTTTGAACCGTGGGTTATTAACGTAACTAAATGTGGTCTGTTATGTGCATATAAGCACGGCTCTATGGACAAAGTTTTTATTTATTGCTTCCGTTTGGCCCCTTTACTCTGACAAGATATGTCTGTTTTGGTCTGAGGCCGTAGGTAATCCCAGGATTACTGGCCGGTTATGTCCTTAACCCATAGGGGCGGGTTCGGGTCATGACAGAGTGGTATCAGAGCACGAGTTAATAACTCACACACTTGTCCAAAAGAGCAATAAGCGTCTAGATAAGATCTAGGATGCATTCATGTGATAAGTACGAGTTTGGAGGCATTGATTATATGCTTAAATGTTTTGTTATGAATAATTATATGCGTAAGTTGTGAACTACTTGCATTGCAAATCATCTGGAAATATGTGCTCCTTAGTGTATGCGTACTTGTGTACCTTTTGTATGAAATATAATGCAAGTTTAATCAGATGGTGAGGACCAGAGGTGATGAGTTAGAGGAATCCTCTACTGCCAGACTGGACAGAATGGAAAGGCTGATCCAGGAAATGGCAGAAGCTTTGAGACAGCAACAGGAGTGGCAACAACAGTGGCAGCAACCACACCCGCCACCTCCACCTCTGGCACCACCTGTGCCAGATAATCAAAATGATGATCGGATAATCGCTCTCACCAAGGAATTCAAGAAAATGAAACCACCACAGTTCCATGGTGGACTAGATCCCTTAAAAGCCGAAGCTTGGGTACTTGGGATTGAAAAACTGTTTGAGGTGTTTCCGTGCTCGGATACACAGAAAGTGCTTCTAGCCACCTTTATGCTAGAAGATGAAGCGAGAAGATGGTGGATGTTGATGAGGGAAAACCACAGAGATATTGATTGGGCGAAATTTTTGGAAATCTTCTATGACAAGTACTTCCCGCAATGTGTCCGGGATAGGAAAGTGGCAGAGTTCATGGAACTCAAACAAGACAGTATGACTGTAGCTGAGTATGAGGCCAAATTTACTGAGTTGGCCAGGTTTGCACCACACGTAATTGACACTGATTATAAGAAGGCAAGGCATTTTGAAGGTGGGCTCCGAAGTGACATCCTAGAGCGAGTGAATGTCCTGAAGTTGGAAACCTACATCGGGGTGCTTGACCGGGCCATCATATCAGAGGCTAATATAGCTAGACAAGCTAAGCCAACAACCGAATGGAGAGGCAACAAAAGACAAGGCTTCTTTTCGAAGAAGAAATTTCTGAAAAAGCAAAACACGGGCTCCTCAACTACCTCAAGTTCTTCCCGAGACACGGCTCCCATGTGCAACACTTGTAGCAAAAGGCACCGTGGAGTCTGTTACCGTGCATCGGGAGCCTGTTTTAAGTGTGGGAAACAAGGGCATATAGCTCGAGATTGTAATCAGAATAGTGGGAAGGTAGCTGCTAGCTCCACTGCATCGATCCCAAAGCTGGGAAACACTTTGAGATCTGCTACTACTGGGGATACAGTGAGACAAGGGAGAGTTTTTGCACTCGTTCCGGGCGATACGCGGAATGCCAATACCGTTGTCTCAGGTACTATTTCAATATGTAATCAGGATGCCTTTGTATTAATTGATTCCGGATCGACGCACTCATTTGTGACATATGCATTTGCATCTAGACTGAAAAGACCCCTAGAATTGTTGCCATATTTGTTATGTGTGTCTGCTCCATCGGGGGAATCTGTGTTATGTGACTATATATATCGGTTTTGTGATATGCATATTGAGGATGCTACCCTATATGTAGATTTGTTGCCCTTAAACTTTAGACACTTCGATGTAATTTTGGGCATGGATTGGTTGACCAAATATTGTGCCACTATAGATTGTGTGACAAAGAGGGTTGTGTTTAGACCCCCAGAACAGAAAGAGATAGTGTTTGTAGGAAATGGGGTAGTGCCTCCACCATATTTGATATCTGCAATGAAAGCATGCAAATTGATCAGGAAGGGGTGCCAGGGTTATTTGTGTTATGTATTGACTGAACAATCCGTGAATGTTGAATTGAATAAAATTCCTATTGTTAGAGAATTTCTGGACGTGTTTCCGAATGAACTACCAGGGGAAGTGGTAGACAGAGAAATAGAGTTTACTATTGAGACTGTACCAGGCACCCAGCCTATTTCTAAAACTCCCTACAGAATGGCTACTGCCGAAATGAAAGAATTAAAGGAACAGTTGCAAGACCTTCTTGATAAAGGGTTTATCCGGCCTAGCGCTTCGCCTTGGGGTGCACCAGTGTTATTTGTAAAGAAGAAGGATGGTACTCTGCGCCTGTGTATTGATTACCGGGAATTGAACAAGGTAACGGTAAAGAACAAATATCCCTTACCCCGTATTGATGACTTATTTGACCAGTTGCAGGGATCACAGGTGTTTTCTAAGATTGATTTGAGATCCGGGTATCATCAGCTGAAGGTTAAAGCAGAGGATGTTGAGAAAACCGCATTCAGAACGAGGTATGGTCATTTTGAGTTTCTTGTTATGCCATTTGGAGTGACTAATGCTCCGGCAGCATTTATGGACCTAATGAATAGAACTTTTAAAACCTACCTTGATGAGTTTGTTGTAGTCTTCATCGATGATATTTTGATATACTCTAAAGATAGACTTGAACATGAACATCATTTGAGGACTGTTTTACAAATACTTCGGGAAAGGAAATTATTTGCTAAACTAAAGAAATGTGAGTTTTGGTTGGATGAGGTTGTTTTCTTAGGGCATGTGATCAACAAGGAAGGAATTTCAGTGGACCCGCAGAAAATAGAAGCAATTGTGAATTGGCCTACACCAACTAATGTGACAGAAGTTCGCAGTTTCATGGGTTTGGCAGGATACTACAGGAGGTTTGTAAAGGACTTTTCGAAATTAGCCGTGCCTCTTACCCAATTGACACGTAAAGGACAACCATTTGAGTGGAATAGTGAAAGAGAATCAGCCTTTCATGAATTGAAGACAAGATTGACCACTGCACCAATTTTGACACTACCTTCAGGTACGGAAAATTTTGTGATTTTCAGTGACGCATCTTATAAGGGTTTGGGTTGTGTGTTAATGCAGAACGGAAAGGTTATTGCTTACGCCTCCCGACAGTTGAAGCCACATGAGAAGAATTATCCAACACATGACCTAGAATTGGCCGCGGTTGTTTTTGCTTTGAAAATCTGGCGGCATTACTTGTATGGGGCAAAGTGTGAAGTCTACACGGATCATAAGAGCCTGAAATACTTCTTCACGCAGAAAGAGTTGAATATGCGTCAGAGAAGATGGCTAGAGCTGATAAAAGACTATGATCTGGAGATTCAGTATCATCCCGGGAAAGCTAATACAGTGGCGGATGCCTTGAGCAGAAAATCAACAGGGAGTATGGCTTGTTTGCTTACTGAACAAAGGGAGATTTTGCAAGACTTTGAAAAGTCTGAAATTGAAGTGGTGGTATGTGAACAGGGCGGATTGATAGCCGCTATTACAGCCGAACCGGCAATTGTTGATGAGATCAAGCAGAAACAGAAAGAAGATGAGTTCCTCAGAAAGGTGATTGACGAATTTGAAGTAAGCCCAAAGGCAGAGTTCAGTGTCGAGAATGGAATGTTGAAATTTCGGAACCGAATATGTGTCCCAGATATCCCGGAGCTAAGGAAAAGGGTTTTAGATGAAGCCCACAGATCTGTATTTGCTATGCATCCGGGTAATAATAAAATGTATCGGGATTTGAAACAAACCTACTGGTGGCCTAAAATGAAGAAAGAGATTGCAGAATATGTGTCCAAGTGCCTCCAGTGTCAGCAAGTTAAGGCTGAACATCAGAAACCAGGCGGTCTACTTCAACCTCTCCCTATTCCTGAATGGAAGTGGGAACATGTGACTATGGATTTCGTTGTTGGCCTACCTCGGACTTCCCGAGGTATGGACTCTGTTTGGGTTGTGGTTGACAGACTGACCAAATCTGCACATTTTCTGCCTGTCAAAACTACATTTACTGCTTATAGATTGGCTACTATTTATGTTGATGAAATTGTCCGGTTACACGGAGTTCCGGTGTCCATTGTGTCAGATAGGGACCCGAAATTTGTATCTAGATTGTGGAAGAGTTTGTAGGAAGCTATGGGAACAGAACTAAGGTTCAGTACTGCATTCCACCCGCAGACAGATGGGCAGTCAGAACGAACGATACGAACTTTGGAAGATATGCTTCGCATGTGTGCTTTGGATTTTCAGGGGAGTTGGGAAGACTATTTGCCGCTTGCAGAGTTTGCTTATAATAACAGCTTCCACTCCAGCATCGGTATGGCACCATACGAGGCTTTGTATGGTAGGAGGTGTAGATCACCTATTTGTTGGACAGAGGTCGGGGACAGAGCTTTACTTGGGCCTGAAATTGTACAAGACACCTCCGAAAAGATCAAAACTATTCGACAAAGGCTCAAAACAGCTCAAGACCGACAAAAGAGTTATGCAGACGTTCGGAGAAGACCTCTTGAGTATGAGGTCGGCGACCATGTGTTCGTTCGTGTTTCTCCAATGAAAGGTCAAGTCAGGTTTGGGAAAAAGGGCAAGTTGTCGCCCCGATACATTGGGCCGTTCCAGATTTTGGAAAGACTTGGTCCAGTTGCCTATAGGGTTGCTTTGCCACCGGGATTTGAGCA
This sequence comes from Camellia sinensis, assembly GCF_055761805.1. NCBI lineage: Eukaryota > Viridiplantae > Streptophyta > Magnoliopsida > Ericales > Theaceae > Camellia > Camellia sinensis. The sequence goes on from NC_138966.1 coordinate 4,355,332, forward strand.
AATCCACAATGTGTTTCATGTGTCAATGTTGAGGGGTTACCTCCGAGACCCGTTGCATGTGATTGACTTTCACCGGGTCGCTATTGATAAAAATATGGAATATGCTGAATGGCCGGAAAGAGTTGTTGACCGACAAGTGAGAGAATTGAGAAACAAATCCATTCCAATGGTGAAAGTGGAATGGAAGGAACACTACGGGACAGATGCTACATGGGAAAAAGAGGAGGAAATGCGTCTACGCTATCCACACTTGTTTTCCGACGAAGGTAAATTAAGTTTGGAGGACCAAACTTCCTAAAGGGGGGAAGACTGTAATACCCCTGTTCCGTAATATGCCAATTGGTCCTTAAACTGAGTATGATTATGTGTTTACCATGATTTTATGTGCCATTATGTGAATATATGTGATTTTGAAGTTTTATCTGTTCACCGTAGGAATATCTGTTTGAATAATCAGCTTTGGAAATTTAATTGAGGGCCTTATTGGCCATAGAACCCGAAATTGATTACGCCATTGTGATTGGCATAATTTTTAGAGCCTACGGTGAAATTTAATCGAAAAATTGATTCGGGCCAGATTAAATTGAATTATTTAATGGCATTAGGCTCAAATTGTTTAATATCTTAAATGTGGCTAGTGGGGCTTCTTGTATTTGAGCACTACACTCCTCATTCTCTCATATACCTTCATTTTTGGCTGATCAAACTCTAAGAAAAGGGGGAGGTCGGCTGTTAGAGAGAGTGAGGGAGAAAGTTGTGTAATTTTGGCCCAAGGCTACGAATTTGAAGTCCAACTCAAGAACTTACCATAGATTGAGCTTCTAGGTAAGTGATTGTTTATGAATTCTTGAGTTTGAACTTGTGATTTTGTGAATTAAAGGTTAATTGGTGATCAAGAACAAGAGTTGTACTCTAGTTAATGGAATTGAAGTTAAAATGCACATGCATGTATAGAATCACCATGGTTTTGCATAATCAAGCGTGTATATGAGTGTTAAATCCTACATGCAAGCATGTTTTTGTTGTGTTCCATGAGAATGAACACCATTTGCATTGATTGGAATAGAAATGGAGTCAAGAATTGACATGCATGCATGATTGATGAAGATATGAAACTTAAATGCATGAATTTAATGTATTGGAAGTAAGTTTGGTATAAGTTGGGTTTGCATGTGATTGATTCATGGGAATTGAGTTTCAATATGTGGTAATTTAGTGTCTATATCATGTTAGTACACATATATATGAAGTTTGAGCCGAAATCATGCATTTGGGGCCCTTGAATTCGATGTTGGAACTCAAGAACACAGTTCTGGGTTTTCCAGAATTTCGATGTCCGCTCGAGCGGGGTTATGGCCGCTCGAGCGGGAAAATCGTGCTCCCAGCATTTTTGCAGAGTTGGATGTCCGCTCGAGCGGGGCATATCACGCTCGAGCGTGGAATTTTGTAGACAGGCCTTCCGCTCGAGCGCCCTATTTAACGCTCGAGCGTAATTTTCATGCAACCAGTACTTTTGCAGGCCTTAAGGGTCCGCTCGAGCGGATAAGTCGACGCTCGAGCGGGGACCCTATTTTCTGAAATTTTGTTTATGCGTTCTGTGTTTCGTTTTCCGTTCTCTTTCACTTGTAAGTACTCTTAGGCATATGTTAAACCTTGTAAATGAGTTATTGAGATAAAAATAAAGCCTAAAGAGGAATATGTGAATTAAAGAACGGATTGAACTGTTAGTGACCCTTTTGTACTCATGAAATGTGTAGGATCAAGCTCAAGGGCGCATCCACAAACCGATCACTGTGAGTAATATCAATATTTGAAAGCTTGTCAAATGTCCAATTGTTATTCCCCTATAAACTCTATAAGTTGTTAATTGGGATTGTGGACAAAAGTCCGACAGGAGTAAATGAATGGACCGAAGGTCGTTTTGATAGGAATGGACCGAAGGTCGTTTTGGTATAAATGGACCGAAGGTCGTTTGATAAGAACGAATGGACCGAAGGTCGTTTTGATGTAAATGAATGGACCAAGGGTCATTTCAATAAGAATGAATGGACCAAAGGTCGTTTTGATGGAAATGAATGGACCAAAGGTCGTTTTGACATGAATGAGTGGGCCAAAGGCCGTTTTGGTATGAAAGAGTGGGCCAAAGGCCGTTTTGGTATGAAAGAGTGG
>NC_138966.1:4367500-4432500 GCF_055761805.1 Camellia sinensis
CATGACATGCTGCTGGCCGAGGCCGGGGCATGCCATGCTGATGGCCGAGGCCGTGGCAAGGCATGCTGATGGCCGAGGCCGTGGCAAGGCATGCTGATGGCCGAGGCCGTGGCGTGGCATGCCATGCTGCTGGACGAGGCCGTGGCAAGGCATGCTGCTGGCCAAGGCGTTGGCATGGCATGCTGCTACTGACCAAGGCTTGGGCTTGCCATGCTGCTGGCAAAGGCCGCGGCATGGCATGCTGCCGGCCAAGGCCGGGGCAGGGCATGCTGCTGGCCAAGGCTTTGGCATGCCATGTTGCTGGCCAAGGCCGTGGCATGGCATGCTGCTGGCCAAGGCCGTGGCATGGCATGCTGCTGGCCAAGGCCGTGGCATGACATGCTGGCCAAGGCCGGGGCATGGCAAGCTGCTGGCCAAGGTCGTGGCATGGCACGCTGCTGGCCAAGACCGGGGCATGGCACGCTGCTGGCCATGGCCGTGGCATGACAAGCTTGCCAAGGCCGGGGCATGGCGTGCTGCTGGCCAAGGCTTTGGCATGCCATGTTGCTGGCCAAGGCTGTGGCATGGCATGCTGCTGGCCAAGGCGGTGGCATGACATGCTGGCCAAGGCCGGGGCATGGCATGCTGCTGGCCAAGGCCGTGGCATGGCATGCTGCTGGCCAAGGCCGTGGCATGGCATGCTGCTGGCCAAGGCCGTGGCATGGCATGCTGCTGGCCAAGGCCGTGGCATGACATGCTTGCCAAGGCCAGGGCATGGCATGCTGCTGGCCAAGGCTTTGGCATGCCATGTTGCTGGCCAAGGCTGTGGGATGGCATGCTGGCCTAGGCCAACGTGCCACCGCCACCACCGCGGGCCGCCACTCGACGCATCCCGTGCTTGGCTATGTAGTTTCGATGCCACAAGCCAATGCCACAAGCCAAGCGATGGCATGTGCCAAGCGCCCGCCTAGGCATAGGCGTGGCCTGTGGCCTGGCCATGCTGGCCAGCCTTAAGGGAGGTGCCCCCCCCCTTATAATAGCCTGTTAAGCCCTTTTCAATCTGGCAGGAGGAAACATCAACCATGTTCGAGGAGTCATAATGGGAATTTTTTAAAAAGTAATGGTTTTTTGCCAAAACTTTCAACATGAAAGTTGTATGAAATAATTTAATACACCATAAAAAAAATTATAAAAAAATATTTGGCCACCGGAATATTTTATTTTAATTTATTTCAATTTTAATACTTAAAAAATAATAAAAATTACTAAAAATACTCAAAAAATTCTAGAAAAATTCCAACAATTATAAGATGAGGCACTAGTAATTATAGTAATTTTTTTAATTATTTTTTTATTTTTAATTTATTTTATTATAATTTTTATGAGTAAATAAATAATTAAAAAGCCCGACGAACGTGCAAAAACTCTTAGAGAAACCGAGCAAGCATCGGATAGCTCGAATGCAAATAACAAACGCAACAGGCAACTTCCGAGGGACATACTTTTCCCAACAAGCTTCCAGTGGGGAAAGCACTAGCAACGTGTTCGCAAGTCAAAGGCAACCAAACGGCTATTACCCGAGGGACATGCATTTCGCAGGGCAACATATACGTAAGTCAAAGCCAAACCAAATGGCAATTACACGAGGGACGGGATTGCTTGCCAAGGGCGTGGCATGCGATGTTCTAGCCCAAGGCCAAGGCACGCCACGCTGCGGGACAAGGCCGTGGCAAGACATGCGGCTGGCCTTGGCCTTGGCATGGCATGCCGCTGGCTTCGGATGCGCAGCGTTGGCCTTGGCATGGAATGTTGCTGGCTTCGGATGGGCTGCCTAGGCCTTGGACATGGCCTTGGCATGGCATGCTGCTGGCCTTGGCCTTGGCCTTGGCATGCTGCTGGCCTTGGCCTGGGCATGGCATGCTGCTGGCTTTGGCTGGGCTGCCTTGGCCGTGGCATGGCATGCTGCTGGCCTTGGCCTTGGCATGGCATGCTGCTGGCTTTGGCCTTGGCATGGCATGCTGCTGGCATTGGCCTTGGCATGGCATGCTGCTGGCCTTGGCCTTGGCATGGCATGCTGCTGGCTTTGGCCTTGGCATGGCATGCTGCTGGCCTTGGCCTTGGCATGGCATGCTGCTGGCTCTGGCTGGGCTGCCTTGGCCATGGCATGGCATGTTGCAGGCCATGGCCTTGGCATGGCATGCTGCTGGCTTTCGCTGGGCAGCCTTGGCCGTGGCATGGCATGCAGCTGGCCTTGGCCTTGGCATGGCATGCTGCTGGCTTTGGCTGGCCTGCCTTGGCCGTGGCATGGCATGCTGCAGGCCTTGGCCTTGGCATGGCATGCTGCTGGCCTTGGCCTTGGCATGGCATGCTGCTGGCTTTGGCTGGGCTGCCTTGGCCTTGGCATGGCATGCTGCTGGCCTTGGCCTTGGCATGGCATGCTGCTGGCTTTGGCTGGGCTGCCTTGGCCGTGGCATGGCATGCTGCAGGCCTTGGCCTTGGCATGGCATGCTGCTGGCTTTGGCTGGGCTGCCTTGGCCGTGGCATGGCATGCTGCTGGCCTTGGCCTTGGCATGGCATGCTGCTGGCTTTGGCTGGCCTGCCTTGGCCGTGGCATGGCATGCTGCTGGCCTTGGCCTTGGCATGGCATGCTGCTGGCCTTGGCCTTGGCATGGCATGCTGCTGGCCTTGGCTGGGCTGCCTTGGCCTTGGCATGGCATGCTGCTGGCCTTGGCCTTGGCATGGCATGCTGCTGGCATTGGCTGGGCAGCCTTGGCCGTGGCATGGCATGCTGCTGGCCTTGGCCTTGGCATGGCATGTTGCTGGCTTTGGCTGGGCTGCCTTGGCCGTGGCATGGCATGCTCCTGGCCTTGGCCTTAGCATGGCATGCTGCTGGCTTTGGCTGGGCTGCCTTGGCCTTGGCATGGCATGCTGCTGGCCTTGGCCTTGGCATGGCATGCTGCTGGCTTTGGCAGGGCTGCCTTGGCCGTGGCATGGCATGCTGCAGGCCTTGGCCTTGGCATGGCATGCTGCTGGCTTTGGCTGGGCTGCCTTGGCCGTGGCATGGCATGCAGCTGGCCTTGGCCTTGGCATGGCATGCTGCTGGCTTTGGCTGGCCTGCCTTGGCCGTGGCATGGCATGCTGCTGGCCTTGGCCTTGGCATGGCATGCTGCTGGCTTTGGCTGGGCTGTCTTGGCCGTGGCATGGCATGCTGCTGGCCTTGGCCTTGGCATGGCATGCTGCTGGCTTTGGCCTTGGCATGGCATGCTGCTGGCCTTGGCCTTGGCATGGCATGCTGCTGGCTTTGGCCTTGGCATGGCATGCTGCTGGCCTTGGCCTTGGCATGGCATGCTGCTGGCTCTGGCTGGGCTGCCTTGGCCATGGCATGGCATGCTGCAGGCCATGGCCTTGGCATGGCATGCTGCTGGCTTTCGCTGGGCAGCCTTGGCCGTCGCATGGCATGCAGCTGGCCTTGGCCTTGGCATGGCATGCTGCTGGCTTTGGCTGGCCTGCCTTGGCCGTGGCATGGCATGCTGCAGGCCTTGGCCTTGGCATGGCATGCTGCTGGCCTTGGCCTTGGCATGGCATGCTGCTGGCTTTGGCTGGGCTTCCTTGGCCTTGGCATGGCATGCTGCTGGCCTTGGCCTTGGCATGGCATGCTGCTGGCTTTGGCTGGGCTGCCTTGGCCGTGGCATGGCATGCTGCAGGCCTTGGCCTTGGCATGGCATGCTGCTGGCTTTGGCTGGGCTGCCTTGGCCGTGGCATGGCATGCTGCTGGCCTTGGCCTTGGCATGGCATGCTGCTGGCTTTGGCTGGCCTGCCTTGGCCGTGGCATGGCATGCTGCTGGCCTTGGCCTTGGCATGGCATGCTGCTGGCTTTGGCTGGGCTGCCTTGGCCTTGGCATGGCATGCTGCTGGCCTTGGCCTTGGCATGGCATGCTGCTGGCCTTGGCTGGGCTGCCTTGGCCTTGGCATGGCATGCTGCTGGCCTTGGCCTTGGCATGGCATGCTGCTGGCATTGGCTGGGCAGCCTTGGCCGTGGCATGGCATGCTGCTGGCCTTGGCCTTGGCATGGCATGGTGCTGGCTTTGGCTGGGCTGCCTTGGCCGTGGCATGGCATGCTCCTGGCCTTGGCTTTAGCATGGCATGCTGCTGGCTTTGGCTGGGCTGCCTTGGCCTTGGCATGGCATGCTGCTGGCCTTGGCCTTGGCATGGCATGCTGCTGGCTTTGGCTGGGCTGCCTTGGCCGTGGCATGGCATGCTGCAGGCCTTGGCCTTGGCTTGGCATGCTGCTGGCTTTGGCTGGGCTGCCTTGGCCGTGGCATGGCATGCAGCTGGCCTTGGCCTTGGCATGGCATGCTGCTGGCTTTGGCTGGCCTGCCTTGGCCGTGGCATGGCATGCTGCTGGCCTTGGCCTTGGCATGGCATGCTGCTGGCTTTGGCTGGGCTGCCTTGGCCGTGGCATGGCATGCTGCTGGCCTTGGCCTTGGCATGGCATACTGCTGGCTTTGGATGGGCTGCCTTGGCCTTGGCATGGCATGCTGCTGGCCTTGGCCTTGGCCTTGGCATGGCATGCTGCTGGCCTTGGCCTTGGCATGGCATGCTGCTGGCTTTGGCTGGGCTGCCATGCTGCTGGCATGGCATGCTGCAGGCCTTCGCCTTGGCATGGCATGCTGCTGGCTTTGGCTGGCCTGCCTTGGCTGTGGCATGGCATGCTGCTGGCCTTGGCCTTGGTAGGGCATGCTGCTGGCTTTGGCTGGGCTGCCTTGGCCTTGGCATGGCATGCTGCTGGCCTTGGCCTTGGCCTTGGCACGGCATGCTGCTGGCTTTGGCCGGGCTGCCTTGGCCTTGGCATGGCATGCTGCTGGCCTTGGCCTTGGCATGGCATGCTGCTGGCTTTTGCTGGGCTGCCCTGGCCTTGGCATGGCATGCTGCTGGCCTTGGCCTTGGCATGGCATGCTGCTGGCTTTGGCTGGGCTGCCTTGGCCGTGGCATGGCATGCTGCTGGCCTTGGCCTTGGCCTTGGCATGGCATGCTGCTGGCTTTGGCTGGGCTGCCTTGGCCGTGGCATGGCATGCTGCTGGCTTTGGCTGGGCTGCCTTGGCCGTGGCATGGCATGCTGCTGGCCTTGGCCTTGGCCTTGGCTTTGGCCTTGGCATGGCATGCTGCTGGCCTTGGCCTTGGCATGGCATGCTGCTGGCTTTGGCCGGGCTGCCTTGGCCTTGGCATGGCATGCTGCTGGCCTTGGCCTTGGCATGGCATGCTCCTGGCATTGGCTGGGCTGCCTTGGCCGTGGCATGGCATGCTGCTGGCCTTGGCCTTGGCATGGCATGCTGCTGGCTTTGGCTGGGCTGCCTTGGCCGTGGCATGGCATGCTGCTGGCCTTGGCCTTGGCATGGCATGCTGCTGGCCTTGGCCTTGGCATGGCATGCTGCTGGCTTTGGCTGGGCTGCCTTGGCCGTGGCATGGCATGCTGCAGGCCTTGGCCTTGGCATGGCATGCTGCTGGCTTTGGCTGGGCTGCCTTGGCCGTGGCATGGCATGCTGCTGGCCTAGGCCTTGGCATGGCATGCGGTTGGCTTTGGCTGGGCTGCCTTGGCCGCGGCATGGCATGCTGCAGGCCTTGGCCTTGGCATGGCATGCTGCTGGCTTTGGCTGGGCTGCCTTGGCCGCGGCATGGCATGCTGCTGGCCTTGGCCTTGGCATGGCATGCTGCTGGCTTTTGCTGGGCTGCCTTGGCCGTTGCATGGCATGCTGCTGGCCTTGGCCTTGTCATGGCATGCTGCTGGCTTTGGCTGGGCTGCCTTGGCCTTGGCATGGCATGCTGCTGGCCTTGGCCTTGGCATGGCATGCTGCTGGCTTTGGCTGGCCTGCCTTGGCTGTGGCATGGCATGCTGCAGGCCTTGGCCTTGGCACGGCATGCTGCTGGCTTTGGCTGGGCTGCCTTGGCCTTGGCATGGCATGCTGCTGGCCTTGGCCTTGGCATGGCATGCTGCTGGCTTTGGCTGGGATGCCTTGGCCGTGGCATGGCATGCAGCTGGCGTTGGCCTTGGCATGGCATGCTGCTGGCTTTGGCTGGGCTGCCTTGGCCGTGGCATGGCTTGCTGCTGGCCATGGCGTTGGCCTTGGCATGGCATGCTGCTGGCCTTGGCCTTGGCATGGCATGCTGCTGGCTTTGGCTGGGCTGCCTTGGCCGTGGCATGGCATGCAGCTGGCCTTGGCCTTGGCATGGCATGCTGCTGGCTTTGGCTGGGCTGCCTTGGCCGTGGCATGGCATGCTGCTGGCCTTGGCCTTGGCATGGCATGCTGGTGGCTTTGGCTGGGCTGCCTTGGCCTTGGCATGGCATGCTGCTGGCCTTGGCCTTGGCATGGCATGCTGCTGGCTTTTGCTGGGCTGCCTTGGCCGTGGCATCGCATGCTGCTGGCCTTGGCCTTGGCATGGCATGCTGCTGGCTTTGGCTGGGCTGCCTTGGCCTTGGCATGGCATGCAGCTGGCCTTGGCCTTGGCATGGCATGCTGCTGGCTTTGGCTGGCCTGCCTTGGCCGTGGCCTGGCATGCTGCTGGCCTTGGCCTTGGCATGGCATGCTGCTGGCTTTGGCTGGACTGCCTTGGCCGTGGCATGGCATGCTGCTGGCCTTGGCCTTGGCATGGCATGCTGCTGGCTTTGGCTGGGCTGCCTTGGCCTTGGCATGGCATGCTGCTGGCCTTGTCCTTGGCATGGCATGTTGCTGGCATTGGCTGGGCAGCCTTGGCCGTGGCATGGCATGCTGCTGGCCTTGGCCTTGGCATGGCATGCTGCTGGCTTTGGCTGGGCTGCCTTGGCCGTTGCATGGCATGCTGCTGGCCTTGGCCTTGGCATGGCATGCTGCTGGCTTTGGCTGGGCTGCCTTGGCCTTGGCATGGCATGCTGCTGGCCTTGGCCTTGGCATGGCATGCTGCTGGCTTTGGCTGGGCTGCCTTGGCCGTGGCATGGCATGCTGCAGGCCTTGGCCTTGGCATGGCATGCTGCTGGCTTTGGCTGGGCTGCCTTGGCCGTGGCATGGCATGCAGCTGGCCTTGGCCTTGGCATGGCATGCTGCTGGCTTTGGCTGGCCTGCCTTGGCTGTAACGACCCCAAAATCCGTATTAGAGATTACCTTTACGGCCTATTGGGTTAATGTATTTTGATTTATTGATATGTGTTCAAATTGAGGAATTATTTGTTGAACCACGACTGTAAAATTGAAATTACCGACCTTTACGGGTTCAGAAATCACAATTGAGGACTTGGATGTGTTAATGAAAATTTTTAGAACTATTTGGGAAACATAATTGGAAATCTAATTTGTCTGATTTGTTAATGTGCGTTTGGGTGGTTAACTTTGTACTGCAAATTGAAGGCCTTAGAGGCTTCAGAAACCAGAATAGGGGACATTTTTATGATCATCATAATTTTTAGAGACATCTGGAAAGTTTAATTGAAATTTAATTTTTCGCGATTCGTAAGGGCGTGTTTGGCCCTCCTTATTTGTGATAAAGCTTGTATAATTAAATATATCGGTGTGTATGAGTTATATAAGTGGTGAACTCATACTTTTGGAGTCAAAAAAACAAAATATCTAAAGAGAGAGAGAGAGGAAACCGTGAAAGGGAGAGAGGGAAGAGTGTCAATTTTCTCAACATCCATGAAGGCTTTGAAGATGATGGAAGAGAATTGAAGGAAAGAAAGAAGATCACCCATGGGACTTGGAGGAATTGAAGAGAGCTAAGAGATAGACAAAGATTGAGTTAGGTATGAAAATCTATCTTGAAATCTTGTGTTTAAAGTATCAATTTGGTAAAATCATAGAGATCTTGGAAGATTTAAACCCATTTGGGGTTAAGGTTTATCTATGTATTTACTTGAGCTAATTTGAGGAATTAGAAATTGAGTTCTTTAATTTTGTTTATGAGTGGAGCTCAAGCTCATGGATATCATGAAATAAACTTTAGATTATGCAAGAATCATGTGAATTTGTGGGTTGTGGGTTGTGTTTTTAAGAACCTTGAAGATCATGAAAGATTAAGCATTAATCTTGAACTTTGAGACAAATATTGAATTGTTTGAAATGAAATTACACTTGGTTGATGTTAGTTTATCATGTTATAGGGCAATTCTACATGTTTTTGAGTGATTTATGTTAAGAACCAAGCTTAAAAATGGAAAAACCAAGTGTTGGAGCAAAAAGAGCCATTTTCGGACTACACACTGCCCAGAGCCGCACGTGCGGCCCTGTTTCCCGCACGTGCGGGAGACAGCTTTGTCCAGCCATCTTTGAATAAGCATATCTTTTGCCTCGGGGCTCCATTTTGAGTGATTCTTGAGCCTAAAATCAAGCCCCGGAAGTCTAGTTTCCAATGGAAGTGGTCTCACTCCCAAATTCTAAATACAAAAATAGTTATGCCCAAATTAGTGACGACTGTTCACTCTCTGTCAACTAATTTTATACCATTTCTTCACCTAAACCATTTTCCATTGATTTCTCCTGTTTCTGTGACATGGAGTATAACTTATTAAGAAATAATGAGCTTGGTACCACCATGGCTAATTGATTGAATGATCAAAGAGAATAAGTAAATGAGCGAGTATAATCTCATATTATGTGTTGTGCACTGTACTTGTAGGTCGAGACGAGGATATCGTCCTATTACCACCGGGAACCGATCACTGTGAGTAGTAGTTCTGCAATCGTACATTTACTTACCGTAAATAATTCTTATTGTTAACGCACTGTTCTTTGTAAGCATTTATGTTGTTTAGGGATCGGTGAGAACATTGAAAGATTATGTGCACTTCGGTATGACGCTGAAACTACTCTACATTCTGGTTATGGTTAATGGTTATCCTTAATGTATAATAACCTGTAAATTACCTATAACTCCGCACAAGAATTATTAATATTATGCAACTGGTTGGCAAGAAGGGATTATGAATATAAACCCCGCTTAATGGGAACATGATATTTTGAACGTCCTATCCTGGACTCCTACAGCCTTATTTAGTTCGATACATGTTTTATGACATAGACATCTGCCTAAAATGGATTAACGAAATGAAAATCGAACAGAACCATGGGTTTCCTTATACGTCAAAGAATTGAATATCAATAACATTGTTATATGACTCATGTTATGGTGCGAATTGTTCTATCCCCATGAATAGTACTGTAACGACACATGTGTTTCTGTAAATAATTATTATTAATACTTTGTTATATGTAAGATGACTATGGCTACATGTAATGAATCATAAAGGGAAATTTATGTGCACCATTGTGAACGGTATTTGTATGAACCTGGCATTATTATGTTATGTTTATTCACTTCGTTTATGCTATGACATAATATGAATTATTCAGTCTTCAAGAACTATTGATTCCTAGTACGAAACTAAGTGCTGCAATGCGAACCACCTCTTGAGTCCATACATACAAGAACTGGGCTTAAAGCCAATTTGGTCCCTTTATGGGTCACCCGGTTATGTGAAATTATGAAAGATATAATTTGTGAAGATATGAAAGGAATAACTTGTGAACTTATGAAAGATATAATTTGTGATGATATGAAAGGAATAACTTGTGAACTTATGAAAGATATAATTTGTGAAGATATGAAAGGAATAACTTGTGAACTTATGAAAGATATAATTTGTGAAGATATGAAAGGTATAATTTGTGAACTTATGAGGCCGAGGGCCACTTTGTGAATTTGTGAACTTATGAGGCCGAGGGCCAACTTGTGAATTCTGAAATTATGAGGCCGAGGGCCAACTTGTGAAGTATGAATCTGTAACTTGTGAAACTATGAATCTCAAAGGCTGAGGGCCAATTTGTGAAGTTATGCATCTAAGTTAAGCCAAGGGCTAATTTGTTAATGTGTGAACCCATCAGGCCAAGGGCCAACCTATGAAGTTATGAACCGACAAGACTGTTCTGAAATGTGTACAGAATCAGACTAACCACAGGATTTTTGCATTTACTTATCTAATTAGAGAAATGTGTGCATTGTAAGTAAATTAAGTTAATCTTTAAATTGTTTATGTACTACTGTTCACTGAGCTTGACTCACTTTGTCTTATGTCCGTTTCTGTAGGCACTCCACCTGGAGGTCAGTTTTAACCCATGGCATCCGTGCCTCTTTTGTCAACCTCAGAGCATCCAGGCACTTAAGTGAAGGCAGCCTTTTTGCTAAACTTTTGATTTTACACTCTGATTGTTTGCTTAAGGTTGATGTATATATAATTCCTTTGCCTGTCCATGTTGTTTTACGCCCAATTCTAAGGGCTGGGTCTGTATATATATATGTACATAACTAACTCTCTGGTGCACGTCACTGTATGTTTATTTGCCTTATGTTCTGTCTGTGATCCTGGCATGATAGTGGTCGCTCAATGGATGCAGTTCTTTTATTTATGTTAAATTATATTGGTAAATGCTTCCGTTCAGGCCCCATATGATATGTATACCAGGTTATGCGTCCGTTTCTGTGTAGGTCATGCCCAAACTTTTAGGGGCAAGTTTGGGGCGTGACATTATCTGTATTTTGTACACTACACATACTGTGGTCTACCTCACGCTGACTGGGTACTGCACACACAGCACACATATAATCTGCTTTACACTGACTGTATACTGTACAATACTTCACATACTTCACATACTGCACAATCTGATGCCAACTAACTATACACCGCACATACTGCAAACATACAATCTGCTTTACACTGACTGTATACTGCACACACTGTACATTCTGCACAATACACAGTTCTGTAATTTCTGCTTTATTCTGCATTCTGCTTCGTCTGCATTCTGCTTTATCTGATAAGCATACTGATATTTGCTCTATTGTGCTCTGTAGTTGTGGGTGTATGCCTACTTCCCGAGGCTTGCCCCAGTGCCGGACGAGGAGACCCCCCTCGGCGTTCCATTCTCTTGACGCTTTGATGTGAGATGCGTGCGGAGACCACAGGAGTCATTCATATTCTTCTGTCACTACTTCGATACCATTACCGCCGCAGAGGTATTTTAGTTCATTTAAGCTTTGCTTTACATTATTCTTTCGATAACAGTAGATAACCAATTGTGTATCATTTGCAGATTACCTGGCAGCCTTGGGCTCCATTGCCAGCCGCAATTCGGGATTGGTATGTTGGTGCTGAGGAGACTGCCCGGTTCAGGATTCTGCTGGAGGGCCTGGTTTTTCGGGCTTGGTACCTGGGCAAGCGCTTCCTGCGCCAGACCTTAGGTTTACTAGAGCAGATAGCCTCGGGTCCACCTCCTATCGACATGAGGCAAACAGAGAGATACCCCCCACATGAGATGGCCGATTACACAATCGGATGAGAGGCAAAGGGCTTTAGAGGCGAGGGCGACTATGCAGAGTACATCCAGACCTACATCATGCGACCTCTGAGCAGTGGCCGTCGAGCTAAGAGAGAGAGGCTTGCGGCGCCAACGGCTGGAGCTGGAGCAGGGGCAGGAGCACCTAGGATGGCTCGGGCCCATAGCAGGAGTGGGCCTCGGAGAGGGCGGGGAGCTGGATGGCCGGCGTTGACCACGATGATGACATAATGAGGGCAGAGTGGGGGGATTTATCACTTAGTCTCCGCATTCCGTACTGATATACTGCTTACAGCATTCATACTCTGTATTCATACACTATATTCTGTACTAATACACTGCTCACACCATTCATACATTGTACTCATACACTGTACTTGATATTCATACTCTACTTTTGCGTAGCATACTAATGCGTTTGCCATTTGTACTTTTTCAGCCTCCATTCCAGATTCCTACTGCAGGAGGTGCTCCAGCTGGGCCTTCTGTTCCTGCTCGAGGAGGAGGGCGAGGTGGCACAGTATTCCCCCGCACCAAAGTGGGGCACACTCATGTTGGGAGTAGCTCTCGAGCGCCGATCCCAGATGATGATGAATCCGAGGCAGAGACGGAGGCGGAGGCATCTAAGGAGGAGACTGGAGATGACTCAGACTCAGGCTCAGACTATGGAGGTGGCGATGACGCTCCTGGACCTTCGTCCAGGAAGAGGACGAGGACAGACTCTCAGGCCTGAGATGATCGATGCTGATCCAGATTTCTGCTTCTTTTCTTCTTTTTGTTTTACTTTTTCTTTTTGCTGGTAGCTTGAGTACCTTGTACTGCCACAGGCAGGTTTTATTTTCTTCGAAACTTTGTACTTGAAAAGATGATGAAATGAAACAAACTTTTTGTCTGAAAAAGTCTTACATTTTTTGTATTTCATACATCGCATCGCATTGCATCATATTACACCTCAACGTAAATGAGATTGATCTTTTGTCTGAAAGTCAAACACTTGTATTGTAATAACCAGGTAGTGAACCAGCTAATGACAAAACAACTTGTACAACCCACAGCTCATTCTGAACACACAGCCCATAACACAGTGCTTGGTTTACTCTGCATACAGCCTATATACACAGTTCATACAATGCACTGCTTATTCTGAACACACAGCCTATTCTGAAAACTGCTCATTCTGAACGCATAGCCCACAACAGCATATTGCTCATTCTAAATACATGGTTCATTCTGAACTCTACAGAAGTTGAAACACACTCAGATGCTCCAAAATTTCTTGCTTCGCAATCTAGAACCCGAAAGCTTTAGATAGGTCCAGGTTTTTCTGTTCACACTTATCGAGGGTGGACCCTACAGTTTTATGAAAGAACCAAATTATGTTTTGCACAAATGTGGGGAATGGCACAGCACTCTGAGCACAAAACGATTTGAGGAAAGGGTTTGCAACCAGGTATTGAGCCTACGACAGAACACAGCGAAAAGGACTCAACAGAGAAAACAAAAAGGCACTCAATCTAAACAAATCAAGTAACACTCGAGATGACTCAAGACAAGAATCGAGATAGTCAAAACAAAAGACATGACATACAAATGTGTTATAAAAGACAAGAGACCTCTTAGTTTGCGAGGAGCCAGTTTCTCCGGGTATTGTTTCCCACCCTCTTCTCATTTGTGATGCTCACATCACTCGGCCCTCAGGCTCGGTTTTCTCTCAAAATCCCTTTTTGCTCACATTTCTCTCAACTTACACCTCTTTATTCTTCACTCTCTCATTTTTCATCTCTCCCCACATATGGTCGGGGAATAAACAAGAGGTTGTGGGTTTATGCCCAACACTGTTAGCTCGCAGCTATTTCCTCCGGTGACGTTTAGTCGATGTTCCAGATAAGGGTGTGGAGTATCTTGATCCATTCCGGCTCGTGCTTCGCACTTCACACTTGGCTTGATACCTCGTTGCTCGGAGGGTGAGAGAGCTTTCTGCCCTTTAATGACAGCTTCAGCTATGCCCTTTCTGGCAAGTATGCTGGCGATGGGGAAAAGACAGGAAGCCTGACTCAACCGTTCCCCTAGTTCATCATTTTGACCACTTTTTGTTTTGGTTTTCTACTAAAAAAATTTTAACCAAAATGAGAGTTAGATTAACATACTTGTTCAATTTTCTGATTTAAAATCATGCAAGTCAAGCTATGAGCACTGAAAGTTTTCCTTTTTTGGGTCCAAGAAAATGGTCCAGTTTTGGAAAAGATGGAATAATTTTCGAGAAAATAGTCAACCTCAGTAAAAAAATTCTCAAAAACTATTTTTGCAAACGGTCATTGCTCAACGAGCACGGAACTTACTCTCGAGATGCACAACCTCGGATCGATGGCAATGGAAAATTGCCCCTTGTTCCAAAGGGCACAGCACGGCAACGGAAAGTTGCCCCTGGTTTGTATGGCGACTCATGGCAACGGAAAGTTGCCCCTTGTCTGGATAACGTCGCAGCATACTATAGTCAATCCTCATTAGTGATGATCGTAACCGAACTCTAGGATACAGAGAAGATGAAGATGGTCAAAACCAATATACGGACACAGTCACTTTGAAAGTGAGTGGGGCTAGACTTCAGGATGAAGTTGCCTACGTATCCCAAACATGGGAATCAAGCCCTACGTAGTTCTGGTTGTGTCACAACTGAACTATCGGATTCAGAAAAGGCAAGGATGATCAAAACCATTACATGGACACACTTGATTTGGAAGTGTTTGTGGCTGGACTTCATGATGAAGTTGCTTACGTATCCCAAGCATGGGAATCAAGACTTACGTAGTTCCGGTTAAGGTACACTCGTGTATTAACCCTCACTTTTTAGGCTCTAACTTTTGCCAAGGTTGCCCTTTGCGGGTTTTCAACCTTGCAAGCTTTATTCTTCTTTTCTTTTCAATTCCCTTTTTTTTTATTCATTTTTTTTGTCTTTTCTTTTTCAAATCTTTTCATTTTCTTTTTTTTTTTTTGCATTTTTTTGTATTCTTTTCTTTTCTTTTTTTCTTGCTCTAACTTTTGCCTGGGTCACCCTTCCGGGTTTTCGGCCCAGCAAGCCTCTCAAAGGGTAAAAGTGTAACAAGTCCATGCCAAATGGTTTTAGGATCTCAAAGCCATCCGTATCCGGGAGGGTGGCTGTTGTATTGACTTGTAGAAGGATCCATCTTCGGCTCTTCGAGCACGTCGGACATTTTTGCCCCTAGTTCGAGGGGTGCTTCTGTTCTAGCTTCGCAAGCTTCTTCTGATGAGGTCTAATCTTCTTGATCTGACTTTCTTGGCCTCTTATTCGAGGGTTGCTTCAAATTTGGCCACGCAAGCCTCATGTTGTAGTTGACCGTTGAACATTCTGAACTAAGGTCCAAGGTTTGAAAGCAAGGGCTCAAGTCTTGAGGCTGAGAGCGATCCTAAGCTGCACAATCTCAAGAGCGATTCCACACAGGTCTGCGCAAAACATTTTGATTTTCAAAATTTTTTAAGAAAGCGACAAATCGCTCGTGTTGAAGATAGTGCGGAACCAATCTGGATCAAGCCAAGGTCCTTCTCAGTACTCACGTTAACAAACATGATTTCAATCATTAAGGGCTTAGCATGCCTCTCTTTTTCTCAATTTGATCAAAGTTTTGCAAATCCCAAGGAATTCCTTCCTCTTCATTTTTATCACCACAATGTTAAAAAAGTTTTGAAAAACTTAGGTCAATGCAATGAATTCGAGGTGCAGAAGAGTAAGTGAGATGCTCCGCCGTTTCATTCAAATTTTCTGGCACAACTAGCTCGAAGTAGCAATAGGCACGGAAAACATGATAGCCGCAGCTGTTTCATTCAGATTTCCTGGTTGCAACTGGCTCCACAGCAAAGACAGACTCAAAAGAAAACAAAAGGGTAATTACAAAACAAAACGGTGTTCGAGGCAACAACCCCGGAATCACCTGACATTCTATACAATGGGACTGACTCGACACAACAAGACAGACCCTTAAGCAAAAAGACTGGCTCAGGACAAAGAGACAGACTCAAAACAAAAACAAAGAACTGACTCGACACCCAAACCAGAAGTTACAAAACTGCATTCGCAAATGCTCCCAATAGTGCGTGCCAAACGCCACATCTGAAATACACCGAGCGCTGCCCGTAGGTGGTTCAACCCCTGATCACATACTTGCTGTATCCTTGAAACCCAACAATTCAGCGGTGACAGACCTCGAGAAGAATGTCCAATGCATGCGTGCTAGGGTTTGCTCAGAAATTCGTCACCATGCACAAGCTGCCTCTGTTTACCCTACTCTGCTCTTCTAAAAATTGCACAAGTCCCAAGGAACACTCTCTGAACACTGTGGAGCATCACCGACCAAGGGGAAACATCACCGACCATGGTGGAAGGGTTATCGACCAAATATTCAGCTCTCGGCCATCCATCATTGGTCGATCGGCACTTTATGCAGTCGACCGGCCATATTTACCTGCAGAATCCTATTTTGACAGCAGCAGAGGGCAAACATGGCATGGCAATGCATTTGAAGCAAATGTTTGCACAAACACCCTCCTTATCATGTTCATGACTCAAAGGAGGATGGTACTCGACCCTCGGGCCACCAATCGCGCATTTCAATGCGTGATGGCCAAAGAGGCCAAGTTATGCATTTTGATGTCAAATGAAATGCAAACCAAATAAACACATAAGGCCCAACCTCTATCACTTGATCAAGAGACAAGGCATGCATGCTCAATGCAATGCAACCTAGACATGTGAGTTAAGTATGCAATCATGAGCATGAAAGCAAGTAATGTGTACTAAGCACACAACCGAAACAAACAAACATGCAAGGCATGTAACAACATGTGTAAGCTAACAAGCATGCAATTTGCAATGCGAACATGCAAACATTCAAGACACGTAACATGTTAAGAAACCAAGACAAAAGGAAGAAAACATGCTAAATGCAATGTGATTCGAGCATGCAACACATGCGATAGGCCAAGTATGCAACAACACACAAGGCGAGCATGCAACAACATGCAAAGGAGGGACTTACACCAAGATGGACAGCTCTCTACTAGGTCCAAAACAGTGGCCAAATGCTAAGGAAATAAAGGCCAAAACACATACAAACATGCATGCACACATGGCCCAACTCTTAAGCATGAAGAAGCAACTTTTAAGCACACTTAAAAGAGGATAAACATGGACTAATGGAAAGCATAGCAAGCTGTGAAAATACATGAGGAATGATGCCAAATCAACCTATCAATGCAAGCAAGGCATGCAACTATGTCCAAAACTCAAGGTAAGCCAAAGGGCTTAAACCATAGCTATATAAAGCAAGTCCCAAAGGGCCATGGGGAACCAAAACCACCCCAAGGCAGATCAAAACAAGGTCAAAGGCACACCTAGATGGCATCTAAATGGCCTAAGTCTAAAGGCATCCAAAAGGGTTCAAACATGGAGCATAAGATACCAGCCTCTTGAAGCATTAAAGGAGCATCAAATGCAAGCATACAAGCATACCACAAGGAGTGAAATGATGTTATAAGTGGTACCAAACCACTGAAACAAGCCAAGTAATGCATGCTCAACACTCACACACCCAAGGCTAACAAGCCAAAATGCAAGGTGGCAATGCAAAGCATGTCATGGATGGCCAAAACAACTCCAAATAGACCTTAAGCATACTAAGACATGCATAAAAGCTTCACAAAGCTAGGCCAAAAACATGCTAGAAACAACGCTCAAAGCACAAAGCATGTTAAGACAATTCATGGCATTACAAGACAAGTATGCAAAGCAAGCATGGTGTGTCTAAACCAACTTAAAACAGTGCTATATCATGGCAAAATAAGCACAAATACTAGCTAAGACATGGCCAACATGAACTCAACAATGGTGCTCACACATGAGGCTAAAATGACAACTTTTGAAGACAACAAGGAGAGGGGATGGCCCTCTCCTTCTTTGGACCTCAAAGCACCATCCCCACCACTGAAATCCAAGTGGTGAGGAGGCCCAAACAAGGTGGTCCCGAAGCTCACCAAAACAGCACAAAATGGGGGCCAAACAAGGCCTAAGAGGGGTCAAACAACCCCGAACACCAAAACAACCTTAAAAAACTATTTTAAGAACTTAAAATCAGAACTTTTATATGTTATAAGTTAAGCTTAAAAATAGATGCAAGGGTGGCTAAAAGCCTATGCAAAAATGGGGAATAAAGCGGTAAAGTTCTTACCCTTGAAGACCTTCTTCACATGGACCACTCCAGCCCCTTCTCCAAGCTTAGATCAACTCAAGAACTCTGGAAATCATTCCTTAGTACCTCAGTAGCTAAAGGAAAGTGTAACTCTAGGTGTTTGTGTGCAAAACTATGAACAAAACACCTTAATACACACACAAAGAGCAAAAGAGGGGGAGATATAGAGATAGATAGATACACAAGACCTAACCCTAATTTAGACCTCTGGAACTCATTTTTGTAACCCTTGAGGAGGGAGGAGAAGGCCTCCCTTTATAGAGGATCACTCTTGCAAAGCTTACAAAACAAGCTAAGCAAGAGTGAAATCCCCTCATACACGTGTATGGAGGGGGTGCAAAGTGGGTGCCAGCTAGCACAGCTGGCACAAAATATCTATCAAAAGCAGATGCACAGTGGTCGGCCAGCCAAAAATACCAAATTGACCAAATAAATGGTCGACTGACCAAACAGAGTGTCGACCGACCAAACATTTGGCCGATGGCAACAAAACAATGGCCGGTGGCCTCAAGCCATGGCCGGTGAGATGTGGGGATGGCCAACAAGCCATTCCCTGCTCCTCAAAAGCAAAACACAAGTGTTTGGTGCAAAACCAAAAACAAAACAGGCAAGTCGAGAGGTCTTGAGGCAAGGCACGTGGCCGAGACCTCCGAGAACTCAAGACGAACACGAACATGGATGATCACCGAGTGTTCAAACGGTGACATCCAAATCTTGAGGACGGTCAAAAATTGGGTGTCTACACAGAATGAATTCCAGTGGTTTGGTATAGCCACCTGTCTGTGTTTGCGGTGAGTTCCTAGGAGACCAACTGAGACGGTGGAAACTAGAGTTCGAATGGCTCATACCTAGAACGCAAAGGTTCGGGATTTCCAAGACTACAGTCTGGTTTAAATACCTAGGGGTCTATCCTCGGCTTGAAATCTGTATGGCAGCCCTATAGATTGAGATAGCATGCGTATGCGCCTCAATTCTGGATACCGAATCAACCTAGTCTGTCACCCTGTTGGAGAATAGGGAAAGCTGCGACCATAGTCAGGGAGAAAAGTAGTACCTGCAGTTCAACTGAGAAGAAGGGAAAGATTCCCACATCAGCATGAGGTAGGACATTGCTGAGGTAGGTCATTGCCAAATGCCCCTATAAGGTACCTTCACTTCCTAACTACTACATCGTCTAGTATATCCATTGCATTGCATATAGAATACATTGCATTATAGTTTGCATGCATTTACTGCATTATCCATCTATGGCTTGCGCCTTTCCATGTTAAGCTTGGTCTGGTATGTGCCCATACTTTTCACGTCAAAGCATGGTTATGAGATTTTGTGTACGTACCTATTCCACTAATGGGATTGTGGTTTGAGGGTGACGGCACCATTTCCGTGTTAGATGTGGTTTGTTTGTGTCCATGCCTTTCCTATGCAAGATACGGTTTAGCCGCGCGCCTTATCCATTGCATTCATTGCATTGTAGTGTAGTGTGTTGCGTCCAGCATTTAGGATCATGATCTTTCCTCAGCAGATCATTCCTCACTTATATCATGCCACCCAATTACTTGTATCTTGTGTTCCGTCTACACACACATAGTTCTGCATGTGTACGAGCCTATTCCACTGATGGGATTGTGGTTTGAGGGTGTCGGCACCTTTTCTATGGTAGACGGATTTTGCATCTCCATCATCTTTATGATATTTGTGTGGTTTTATACTACTTGTGGTTTGATCATCTCAAATGCATTGCATATCATTTGCATTGTTTCATTACATTGCATTACATAAATTCTGAATTTTCAAACCGGATTCGCGAAAGCGTATAAGTCTAATTATCAAACCGACTTCGCGTAGCATATAAGTTCAATTTTCAAATCGGCTTCGCGTAGCGTATAAGTCCAATTGTCAAAATCTTCTTGCATATCATTTTGCATTTTGTCCCCTGCCTGCGGGCACATCTTTGTTTATCTCGCCTATTTGTCTAAGTCTTCGGCCTTGTCAAAAATGGGTCGTCTCTAGGCTTTGACATTCACTCCCGTTACTTATGACTTCCGAGTTCTGTCAAAGAGGGGCAACTATAGACACCCCATTTTTGACCGACCTTAAGACTCGGACATCATCGACTGAGCGCTCGGTGATGGTGCATATTGTGCTCGTTCTGAGGTTACAGAGTCTCGACTGAGAGCCTTGCCTCCGAACTTCGGGACTCTTTTGTGCTTCACCTCGGTTTGTGAACCAGGTTCTATTTTCTCTTTTTGAAGGGAGGGAGAGGTCTCGTAGACCATCTCTTAGTGGCCGTAGGCTACGTTTCGTGGTCGTAGGCCATGTTTCGTGGTTGTAGACCATTTTTCCCGTTTGGAGACCAGTTTTTGATTTTCGAAGCCGTCGACCGTGTGCCTCGGTTCGGGACCGCTTAACTACCTCCATTTGTTTCGATTTTTGACACACACCTTGTTTCCTCTCCCTAGAGGGACACTGTGGCCCAGGAGACCACCTTCGTGGTCGCACGCTACTTCCAGTGCATAATAGTCAGTTTTCGGGGCCCCCGACTGCGCGTTTTGGCCCCCGAACCTTCGTTTCGCATCGGTGTGGGTTCATTTTTGGCATGGACCCTAGTTTCATTATTAGGAAGGTGGTAGTAGGGTGGGAGACCACCTTTTATTCTTAGAGACCATCTTTCCCGATTGGCCGGTTTTTCTTGACAGGTAAGTGGTCTCCCTCACTTTTGAGCCACAATTTCTGGTCTCCCATACCACCATTGAGTTGCATTCACCTGGGAGACCACCAATATGAGTAGGCCGACCACCTTTTCAACTTGAACCTTTTGACCCCTGGTCGGCCAACCATGGCAAGTGGTTGGCCGACCACTTGAACTGGTCAGCCAGCTCTCTCCTTTTTTGTCTCACTGAGTGCAATCTAGCTGTGCCAGTTGGGAGGCATTTGCACCATCCTCTGAGGTTTGACCCTATTTGTTTTGGCTTCTTAAAGAAGCTTGGTCCTTTACTCTTAGCTTCTAAGAGAAGCTTGACCTTTTGTTTAGCTTCTTGAGGAAGCTTGACCCCTTTGGTCTAGCTTCCTCAAGAAGCTTGACCCTTTTGTTTAGCTTCCTTTAGAAGCTTGGTCCCTTTGCTCCAAGCTTCTAAGAGAAGCCTTGGACCTCTTCTTCTATAAGAGAGACCCTCCTCTCCACTTGCAAGGGTTGAGATTTTTGTGTCTAAAGCTTATACACTTCCCTCCATATCTCTCTACTTCAAGCTTCAAAAGTCCATAGCTCTTGGACCCTTTGCACTACACCTCCAAGAACAACACCTCCATGGTCAACCTAAGCACCTAGGAGTTCATTTTTAGAGGTTGAAGAGTTCCTATTTTGGTCTAGAAGCTGCTAGCCTTCTTCTCTACAAGGGTAAGTCTCTATTTCCCTCTTTGTAGCCTTATTTTGCTTCATAGTTTAGCTCTATTTGCAAGCATATTTAGGCTTTTTCATAAACTAAAAAAAGTCTTTTTTTGAGCTTCTAAACATGTTTGTTTCAGACTATTTTTCTGTTGGGGGTCATCTACCCCCTTGCATGCTTCATTTCCTCTTGTTTTAGGCCATGCATTAGGGCATTTGTTGTGAGCTTTGTTGGCCTTTTTGACCACTGAAATCCAGTGGATTTTCAATGGTTATTATATGTTTTTGAGCATTAAAATCATAGAGGGGTGACCCTCTCACCCCTTGTTTTGTTTACTAGCTTTCTTGGCCTTACAAAGGAGCCCATATTTGCACATTTCTTAAGCATGTTTCAGGCCATTTTTGTGAATTTTATGACCTACATGAACTCTTTCCAGAGTTTTTTTTTCCATGTTGAATGTCTATTATGCATGTGTAGAGTAATCCTCTTCAAGGCCTTCCAAAGGGGCCTTTACTTGCATGCTTCCTAGACTCATTTTAGGCCCTTTTCAGCTAGTTTTAGGGCCTTCATAACCTCTATCCAGAGGTAGTTTTTCCATTTTGTGTGTCCATCATACATGTGTAGAACAACCCTCTCATTGGCCTTTCAAAGGAACACTTCATTCAAACATGTGTTGATTGAGTTTCAGTGGGTTCTTGGTCATATTTTGGCATGCCATGTTTTTGTTTTTGGCTGATTTGGTGGCCCCTCATGTGCTTCATATACATGTAGTGTAAACCATGCTTACTAGCCTATGTTGCATGTTGTTTTGGCCCTTCATGTTAGCAGTTTTTGGCCATGCCTTAAATTGATTTTTTGCATGTTTTGGACTGCCTTAACTCTATTTTTTGGTCTCATGGTCGAATGATGCTTGTTTTGCATGCTTGTAGTTCAATATCCATGCCTAGCTTTGAGTTTTGGGGCCTATTGCATGCTTGTGTTGAGGTGTTTCCATGTTTTGGGGCCGTTGTATATCATATTTCAAAGATTATATGCATGCCATATTCCCATGTTTTCCACTCTTTAAATGCGTTTGAGAGTTGTGCATAAATGCCTCGTTTTCGAACCATTGTATGAGCTTCATTTCTATGCATGTTGAGCCATCATTTTGGGCCATTTTCCCACTATTTCAGACCAGCCTAGGGTCTATTTGAGGCTGGTTTTGCCATTTGTACATTGCTTTGTGTACCTCTAGTGCAACCCGCTTCACTAGTTTCGGCATTCGAGCCATCTTGCATGCATTGTGTGACATATTTGCATGATTCGGGACCATTGTATATTATGTTCCAGAGCTGGAAAATGTGTGTTTGCATGCCATACTTCATCCTTTGCCATACTTAGTTAGAGTTGCATGTTGTGCCTGAGGATCGGTCCTTTGCATCCGTGCATGTTTGCATGTATTTCGGTTGTCTCATTTCCATCATATGGCCACTGATGTGAGTGTGGCTGAGGTCCACTCATATTGGTGTAAGTCCATCTTGCATTTGTATATGCCATTTAGTTCATGTGCGCATGATAGTCTTCGTAAGTGCATTGTGTATGCCATGTTATGTCACGTGCATTGTATATTCCATTTTAGCCCATAGCATTGCGTATGCTAGGTTGCATGTTAGTCGCATTGTGTATGCCATCTCATTGCTTTGTGTTTGGAGTAGGGTTTAGTCTGAACACGGGAAACGAGGGATGTTTCATACTCCAAGTGACGAAACATGCCTCGATTCTCGGTCACCGACACTCTTGACTGTCCATGATAGAGTTGTTGGCTTGACTTGCTTATATGTGCATTCATTTCACATCGAGTCGTGCAATTCGACTTCTCGGCCATCATGCATCAAGATGCATGATTGGTGGCACGATGATCGAGGACTACACTCCCTAGAGCTTGTGTAATGATAGGGAGAGTGGTCGTGCACACATTTGTTGAAAATACATTGCCTTTTCTCTCTCTTGCCTTTGTTGCAAAAAAAACCAAAAACCAGAGGTGGAAACTGGTCGGCCAACCAGATTTTCTGGCAGGCCAACCACCCTCTTTGGTCTCCAGCACAAAGGGTGGTCGGCAGGTGGTCTCCCATGCTAATAACTGGTCGGTGGCCTTCCCAAGGTGGAGTTTCAGCCTTCTGGAGCTTTGTGCGAGTTTCTGAGATCAATTGCAAACAAGGGTGAGGCGAGGCATCGCGATGGAATTTACCGACAACGCGACTCAAGCATGCATGCATCTTTCATCAGTCAGAACAAAGCTGAGGCAGTCTATTACTTGTAGTATTGCATGCTAGTTTATTCACTTTCCTAGTTAATTTGTTAATTAATTAGGGTTTTTGTAATATTTAATTAGCTGGAGTAGTTAATTATTCATTCGGACTGTATTATTTATTCAGACCCTCCGAGAAAGAGCCAATTGTTGTAATAAGTGTGCGTGTGTGTGATGCATGTCTTCCAACCCCACGTCTTTCTCCCTTTTATTTACCAGCTTATGATGGTTAGTTTAGGGCATGTTTCAATTAGCATACTTATGATAGCATGTTTGTATTCATTCATCTGTCTTGCATGCACCAGGCTCGGCGCATCATACTAACTGCATTGTATTTCAATTCCGAGTTGAAAACTTCTTAGTTGTAGCACTTCACATGCCATCTTTAGAATAGCCGAGCCTATTGTAGTTGCATTCCTGCATGTGTTGCATTAGGCATTTCAGCATAGTTAGGATCATGCATGGATTTCTAACATAACTTATGTTTTTGCTTGGAGTACACAGTAAGTATTTATGCTTTAGCATCCTTGCATGTGTGTGAGTGACTGCCATGATAGCATGCTTACCATGAGGCTATGTGCTTATGTGATATGACTGCCTGAATGCCTGTGGGTGAAGGTTGGATTACTTGGATTGGAACAATTCATTGATTGCGAGTTTTAAGCCCACTAGATAGTGGCAAAATCATGTTTTCTAAGCCCACCCGAGGTTGGCAAAATCTACATTTTAAGCCTACTTGCGAGTAGCAAACCGCTTTCAAAAACAAACATAAAATGTTTTGTTCCAATTCAGGCAATCCGGTCTATACTTGTATACTGTGCGCATCACATAGTAATTCTAGGCTAATAACCGGAATAAGAGCACATAATGTTTTCAAAACTCGATATCATGGTTAGTAGAGGCCGATCTTTGATCGGGCGAGCGGGGGTGCTCACGAAGTGAACTTTCCCAATCGTACCCAAGTTCCCAAGCCGAGGCAACTTTGGTGATGACGGACACGTGGCTTTAGGCACGAGTCAGGGTTTCCTAAATTTCCCCAAAATAAAATATTTGGGGGGCGACTCTGTATCTGGCAAAGCAGTCCATGTTTGGTACTTCTTTCTAAAAATCTATTTTCCAAAACAATTTGCCAGATTTGGACTCTTTGATGATTCATCGGTCTTGCATTGCACTCTGCGAGATTAGATACAAGGCAGTGACATTTGAGTCCCGAACTGTAGTGAGCCCAACGAACAAAACAGGATTTCCCTCCCGGGACGTTTGGGGACGTCTACAGCATGCCATACCAAGGCCTTGGCCAGCAGCACGTCGTGCCACAGCCTTGGCCAGCAGCATGCCCTGTCGTGGCCTTTGCAAGCATGCCATGCCATGCCATGTCGTGGCCTTTGCAAGCATGCCATGCAAATGCCTTGGCCGGCATGCCATGCCACGGCCTTGGCCAGCATGCTATTCCACGAACTCACCCAGCATCACATGCCACAGCCTTGTCCAGTAGCATAGAATGCCAATGCCTCGGCCAGCATGCCATGCCAATGCCTTGGGCTAGCATGCCATGCCAAGGCCTTGGCCAACAGCATGGCATGCCACGGGCTGGGCGAGCATGCCATGCCATGGCCTCGGTGAGCATGCCATGCCAAGGGCAAGGCCAAGGCAGCATGTAAGGGCAAGGCCATGGCCAAGGTGAAGGTCGCAGGCAAAGGCCAAGGCCATGGCATGCCACCGCCTCGATCGCTCTTTTTTAACATGATTCTTTTAGATGCTTACCCAAACCATGCCACACAATTAAAAATGCACTACAATTAATTTTAAAAGTCATTCCCTATTTTTTTGCAATTTTTCTTTAGTTTTTCGAATTTTTTAAGCCTTTATTCGGTCATAAAAATCAAAATAAAATAAATAAAAATTGAAAAAATAAGTTAATAATTTCTATAATTACTAGTGTCTCATCCTTTAATTATTTGAATTTTTCCATAATTTTTTGAATATTTTTAGTAATTTTTATTATTTTTTAAGTATTAAAATCGAAATAAATTAAAATAAAATATTCCGGTCGCCAAACATTTTTTTTCAATTTTTTTATGGTGTATTAAATTATTTCCTACAACTTTAATGTTGAAATTTTTGGCAAAAAACAATTACTTTTAAAAAAAAAAAAACCCCATTATGACTCTTCGAGCATGCTCAATGTTTCATCCTGCCATATTGAAAAGAGCTTAACAGGCTACTATAAGAGAGGGGGGGGCACCTCCATTGCAAGGCAAGGCCACGCCAAGTTTGCCCCAAGGCCCCGTGGCCTTGGGCGCGGCATGGGCCGCGGCTTTGGGCGGCATGGACGGCGGCCTGAGCCGCGGCCTGATCGCAGCTTGAAGGCGACATGGACCGCGGCCTGGGCAGTATGGCTTGGCATGGGCGTGGCGTGGATGGCCTGGCATGTGCGCGGCCTAGGCAGCATGGCATGGCATGCGCACGGTGTGGGCGGTCTGGCATGCGCGTGGCATGATGGCCTGGCATGCATGCGGCGTGGGCAGCATGGCATGGCATGCACGCGGCCTGGGCGGCCTGCCATGGGCGCGGCCTGGGCCACATGGCATGGCATGCGCGCGGCCTAAGCAGCCTGTGCGCATACCGTGCGCGCGGTCTTTGCGCATACCGGCATGCATGCCATGCCAAGGCAGCCCAGCCAAAGCCAGCAGCATGCCATGCCAAGGCCAAGCCCAAGCCAGCCCAGCCAAAGCCAGCAGCAAGCCATGCCATGGCCAAGGCCAGCAGCATGCCATGCCAAAGCCAAGGCCAAGGCAGCCTAGCCAAAGCCAGCAGCGTGCCAGGCCAAGGCAGCCCAGCCAAAGCCAACAGCATGCCATGCCAAGGCCAAGGCCAGCAGCATGCCATGCCAAGGCCAAGGCCAGTAGCATGCCATGCCCAGGCCAAAGCCTGCAGCATGCCATGCCAAGGCCAAGGCCAAGGCAGCCCAGCCAAAGCCAGCAGCATTCCATGCCAAGGCCAAGGCCAGCAGCATGCCATGCCTAGGCCAAGGCCAAGCCAGCATCAAGCCATGCCAAGGCTAAGGCCAGCAGCATGCCATGCCAAGGCCAAGGCCAAGACAGCCCAGCCAAAGGTAGCAGCATGCCATGCCAAGGCCAAGGCCAAGGCAGCCCAGCTAAAGCTAGTAGAATGTCTTGCCAAGGCCAAGGCCAAGGCCAGCAGCATGCCATGCCAAGGCCAAGGCCAAGGCAGCCCAGCCAAAACCAGCAGCATGCCATGCCAAGGCCAAGGCCAAGGCAGCCCAGCCAAAGCCAGCAGCATGCCATGCCATGACCAAGGCCAGCAGTATGCCATGCCAAGGCCAAGGCCAAGCCAGCCCAGCCAAAGCCAGCAGCATGCCATGCCAAGGCCAAGGCCAGCAGCATGCCATGCCAAGGCTAAGGCCAAGGCAGCCCAGCCAAAGCCATGATATCGGGGTCGTCTACAGTTTCTGGCGACTCTACTGGGGACTTAGAGAACTTGACTTGAACTCATGGTATCGTGTTTTGACTACACTTATGTGTTTCTTTGCATTGCATGTGCATTGGTGTGCCTAGGACACCGTGTTTTCCGTATGCTATTCCTGAACAGTTTGTCACAGGCTCGCTTCGAGAAGCATGCCATAAGGCTGACCGATTGCGGGCTCTGCCATGACGGAAACACAAACCCCGATTTTATCGGGGCACCCTTTTTGACCATTCGACCTAGTGCATATTCGGAATCCATAGTGACCATTCCAAAGCCAGGATAGGTTGCTTACCCGATTATAGGTTGTTTGAAACCGCTGCGTGCATAGTGAAACCCTAGCTCCTGACAAAATAGGACAGGGAAACCCTACCCCAACATAGGAGTGTTTTGGCTCTCACTTGCTTGCTATGTGCTTTTAGGGTGTGTCCCTACAAGAATGCATGTAACAGTTTGCAAGTCTGGGTGTCAGGCCTGCGGGCATCAGTATTTGGGAATCAGTTTTACCTGAGGGTATCAGGTTACAGGTGGACTTTTGGGCAGAATTTGGTAGAGAGCACGGTCATTCAGCTATGCTCATATCTGTTTTGGCAAAAATGGGCTGAGATGCTGCCTGTTTTCGCTTTTGCTAGGGTAGTCCTGGAATCATATCTTCAGAAGGTTCCAATATCCCCCGGGTACATTGGACTAGTGCTGATAGACTTTGTCCAATCAGAGATTCGGTTCATAGCAGGTAGTGTTTTCCTTCGCTGAGGCAAGGCAGAGAAGGGCCAGTCAAGGCTCACCGGTTCATCTAATCCATCAGTCACTAATCACATCATCAGCAGTCCGTGATAGCATAAGATTCGGAAGAATTTGTGGCCGTAATAGCAGCGTTAAATCAGGGAACTACCATGCAGGCTGAGACCAGTATTGAAACGCAGCACCCATCTAGGGCATCTGCCTCACATCCAGCTTTGGAACCCCAGCCGAACTTTGACCGACTTCCGCCAGCTGAAGATTTGCAGGGTCCAGATCCTCGAGAAGGGTTGGCTTAAGCCTGAGTTTTTAGACCCCTGGTGCAGCCTAATGAGAGGCTTTATCCCCTTGATGCTAGTGACCTCGATCCAACTGTGGCGAAAATCGCAAACCTTGAGAAGCAATTCAAAAAGGCACAGGGCCTTAACTCCATTCTCGACATTGAGAATGGGTACACCGAGGCTACCGTACGGCTCCCAGACAGATTCAAAATGCCACATATTGACCATTTCAACAGGTCTGGAGATCCTATGGTACATATCTGACTTTTCTTGGATATCCTGAAGCCGATGGGTCTGACTAAGCCAGAGAAACTCTCTCTGTATGGAAGAACCCTGTTGGGTGTAGCAGCCGCTTGGTATGCCAAGTTGGAGAATACAGTGAAGCAAAACTGAGAAGAGTTGGCCGAGGCCTTTGTCGATCAGTATTCTTACAATACCCAAGTTGAAATGACTATGCAAGAGCTTGAAACAACCCGCCAGAACCTAACAGAGCCTTTTGTGGAATTTGTTGCAAGGTGGAGAGCAAAGGCAGCACAGATGACAGATCGTCCTTCTGAGAGGGATCAAGTGCGGATAGTGGTGCGAAACCTTGAGCATGATATGTTGCAAAAGTTGATAGTCGCTTCGCTATTCACTTTCAAAAGTTTGCATGAACTGGGGGTTCAGATCGAGAATGCGTTCAACAGTGGGATCATTCCCAGAACAAGTGAACCGACAAGGAGGGTGATTTCAGGGAGTACCAATACTAGTAGTAGCGCTATTCCTAAACCCACCGAAATCAATACATTTGCCACAGCCAACCCTTTTGCCAAACCAAGCCTACAAACTGCCGGCCCAGCCCAAGCTCAGGGCAGAACTTTCACCCCTCTCTATATGAGCCTGACTAGTGCACTAAAAATCTTGATGGAAAGAGGGTATCTCAAACCACTCAATCCTCAACCTCTGCCTGACCTACTCCCAGCCAGAATAACCCCTCCAAGTACTGTGTGTACCATCAGCAGCGCGGTCATGGCATCGATCGTTGCTACCGCCTGCGTCATGAGGTCCAAAATCTCATCGACAACCAGACGATAGCTCCACCTTCAGACCCTAATGACCAAACATATCCTGCCCACCTCAATCTCATCCATATACTACCATCCACCTTCGACCCCAGCATATACATCACCC
The DNA here is from genome assembly GCF_055761805.1 of Camellia sinensis. NCBI lineage: Eukaryota > Viridiplantae > Streptophyta > Magnoliopsida > Ericales > Theaceae > Camellia > Camellia sinensis. Next base: position 4,396,442 of record NC_138966.1, read on the forward strand.
CGGCCCATCTACCCAAGCCTGAGGTGTTCATTCCAGAAAACATGGACTTATGCATGATAGATGCACCTGGACCCAATCATCTCAAACTCGTGAGCCCACTACTTCTGAGCTGAAGAGAATGATCGAAGATCTTCAAAGAACTGTGACAAATCTGGCCTCCGAGACATTGACTCCCTCATCGACCACATCACATACCAGGAATTTCATGACAAAAAGCTCCCCAATCTTGGGATGGGCTGCATTTGACGAAGGTCGATCCCTTGGCAAAGTGGGGGCGAGTGGTAAGAATAGGGTAGGGACAGGAATTGGTCCCCATGAACACCTTCTGTAGGCTGTGGAAGCTTTAAAAGTGGAAGGGCTAAACAAATAACAAGTGCTTGCAGTTGTTGCAAAGATTTTGAAGGATACTTTCGTCACTCAGAATGAGAGCAATTCGAAGCAAGGGGAAAATCGGGAGAAAGGTCATTGTACCAGAAACGATCTTTTAAGCTCTAATCCTGCACTCGGAAGAGATCGGCGAACCAGGCCAACCCCTTTGCTGGTGCATCCAGCAAAAATCCAAAAACTTTGAAGTACCAACCCCAAGGTCAGAGGGTCTTCCATGCCCTCTATATGCCTTTGTCCAAATCTCTTCAAATCCTTGTTGGACAAGGCCATCTCAAACCCCTTGAGCCTCGGCCTCTCCCAAATCCTCTTCCGGCTACGCATGATGCTGCCCAGTACTGTGCATTCCATCAACAAACCGGTCATGGCACCGACAATTACTTTCGTCTTCGCCACGAAGTGCAAGATTTGATTGACAACGGGGTCATTGCCGCGCCGAGCTCGGCAAAGTCTATCGGCACTGGATCGGTGAACTTGGGGGATAATGTAACCATGTGATCGGGGGATGAACCGGCTGTGGGTGGCGCTCGATTTACTCTTGACGTGGGAATGGCATGCACAATTTTGAGCAATATGCAAATACTAGTTTTTGTACTTTCTTACTTGGGTATTGGGTCAGTTTTGTTGTTTTGTATATAGTCAGTCTTTTTGTACTGAGTCAGTCGGGTTTGTCTTGTTGTATCAAGCCAGTCCTGTTGCATTGGAGTCAAGTGATTACGGGGGTGTTACCTCAGACATCACTATCTTGTTTTGTGTTTGTCTTTTTACTTTCTTTTGATTCTGTTTCTGCCTTGGAGCCAGTTATGCCAACAGATCTGAATGAAACAGCAGTGATTTTCACACTCTTGTGTTTGCTTCTACCTTGCGCCAGTTGTGCCAGAAGTTTGAATAAAACGGCAGTGCATTTCACCTACTCTTTTGTGCCTTTAAGTCATTGTATTGACCTAAGTTTTTCAAAACTTTTCAAACAATGTGTTGAAAACAAAGAGGAAGGAATTCCTCAGGATTTGCAAAAATTTGATCAAGTGAGAGAAAGAGAGGCATGCTAATCCCTTAATGAATGAGATCATGTTTGTTAATGTGAGTACTGAGAAGGATCCTAGCTTGATCCAGATTGGTTCTGCATTGTCTTCGACGCGAGCGATTAGTCGCTTTCTTAAAAGATTTCAAAAAATGTTTTGCGTGGTTCTACGAAGACCTGTGTGGAATCACTCTTGAGATTGTGCAGCTTAGGATCACTCTCAGTCTCGAGACTCAACCCCTTTGCTTCCAAACCTTGAACCTTAATTCAGAATGTTCAACAGTCAACCACAATGTAAGGCCCGTGTGGCCGAATCAGAAGCAGCCCATGAATTGGGGGCGAGAATATCAGATGTGATCAAAGGAAGCTTGCGAAGCTAGATCAAAAGTAGCCCTTGAACTAGGGGCAAAAATGTCAGATGCGCTCGAAGAGTCAAAGATGAGTCTTTTCTGCAAACCAGGGAAGACTGGCAAGAATGCCAAATCCCAGAAGGAGGAAAGAAGAAAGTATTGCTGAAGGATAACCAAGTTCCTATCCACAACACTAAGGGCAAATTCACCCTCCATTGGATGGACTTCTACATCATCAGCGAACAACAGCCATTCTCTTGGATTCAGATGGCTTCGAGATCTCAAACCATTCAACATGGACAAAGCTAAACTTTTACCCTTGAAAGGCTGGGCTGAAAACCCGGAAGGACGACCAAGGCAAAAGTTAGAGCAAGAAAAAGAAGAAAAAGAACAAAAAAAAGAAAAATGGAAAAAAGAAAAGAAAAATGCAAAAAAAAATTGAAGAAAAAGAAATAAAAAATCTTGAAAAGATTGAAGAAAAGAAAATGAAAAGAAATGAAAAGAAAAGAAGAACAAAGCTCGCAAGGTTGAAAACCCAAAAGGGCGGCCTTGGCAAAAGTTAGAGCGCAAAAGGAGAGGTTAATACCCGAGTGTACCTTAACCCCGGAACTACACAAGGCTTGATTCCCATGTTTGGGATACGCAGGCAACTTCATTCTGAAGTCCAGCCGTAAAACACTTCAAATTCGACTGTGTCCATGTAACGGTTCTGGTCTTTGTCTTCTCTGTATTCGAGAATTTGGTTATAATTGTCACTGTGAGGACTGGTTGCCATGTGCTGCGGCGCTATTCAGACTAGAGGCAACTTTCCGTTGTCGTGCAGTGCTACGGTGCTATTCAGACTAGGGGCAACTTTTAGTTGCCATGCAGTGCCATTGAAACAGGGGGCAATTTTCCATTGTTTATGGGTCCGAGGTCGTGCATCTCAAGAGTAGGTTCCGTGCTCGTCGAGCAGTGGCCGTTTGCAAAAATAGTTTTTCAGAATTTTGACTGAGGTTGACTAATTCTCTCGAAAATTATTCAATTTTTCTAAAAACTAGACCATTTCTTGGACCCAAAAAAGGAAAATTTTCAGTGCTCATAACCTGACTTGCATGATTTCAAATTAGAAAATTGAACAAGCATGTTAATCTAACTCTCGCGTTGGTCAAAATTGTTTTAGTAGAAAACCAAAACAAAAAATGGTCAAAATGATGAATTAGGGGCACAGTTGAGTCAGGCTTCATGTCTTTCCCCCGTTGTCAACATTCTTGCCAGAAAAGGGCACTCTACTCTCCGGAAAAGGCACTCTACTTGCCAGAAAGGGCACTCTACCTGTTAGAAAAGGGCACAACTGAAGCTAACAACAAAGGGCTGAAAGCTCTCTCATCCTCCAAGCAACGAGTTATCAGGCCATGTACAAAGCATGAATTGGAATGGATCAAGATTTTCCACTCCCTCATCTGGACAGATCTAACCATGTCCAAACTCCCCGGTAGAGCGTCAACAGCCGATGTCAGCTGCAGATTTACTACACGCTCAGTTGTAGCACAACCCCTCTGTGGAAGGAACTCACTAGCTACGCGCAGAAAAAGAAGAATCTAGCTGAGTGCTAGGGACAAGAGCCCACAACTTTTTGTTTATCCATCAACCACTCAAGGGAGGGATAAAAAATGAGAGATTAAAGAATAGAGAGATGTGCGCTGAGAGAAAAAGTGAGGAAAAGGGTTTTGTGAGAAAAGCCGAGCCTGAGGGCCGAGTGATATGAGAATCACAAATAAGAAATGGTGGGAAACAATACCCGGAGAAATTGGCTCCTCGTGCACCGAGAGGTCTCTTGCCTTTGTAACACAGCTGAGTGTTGTGTTTGTGCGTTTTTGTTTGTCTCGATTATTGTTTTGAGTCGTTTGAGTCTTAACAGATGTTTAGGCCATTTTACCTTGTTTTTCCTTTGTTGAGTTGTGTTTAGGTTGTTCTACCTTTGTTTTCCATTATTGAGTCGTTTTGGCTGTGGTTAGTTGTAGGCTCAATACCCGGTTGAGAACCATTTTCTCATTTCAATTTCAAAAATTGTTTTGTGCTCAGAGTGCCGTGTCATTCTCTACATTTGTGAAAAACATGATTGGTTCTTTCATAAAGCCGCAAGGTTCAACCCAGGTCATGTCAGAATAGTAAAACAAGGACCTATCTGAAGCTATTTAGGGTCCGGACTGCAAAGCAAAAGAAAAGAGGGAAAATTTGGAGCATCTTAGCATGTTTCACCTTCAGAAAATTCTGAGATTACATTCCATATGCACCTCCTCAGACCTTGTTAATGCTACCGAAGTATGAGTGCGCCTCTACCTCAAGTGTAAGCATACTTCAAGTCAAAATTGCGGTCTAAGCAGCATATGTGGTTTTCACATATAGATGTTATCTCTTGCCAACATAAACGGGGTGTACCCTTTTCGAGCTGAGTGTGTTGCAAAGCCCTCTGAGAGATAAATCGGAGGCACTAAAGTACATGTTTGATGCCCCTCTATTGCATAGAATGTGCACTTTCATATACATTGTTGTTGCATGCATGCCGCGCATCGTTATGATTTATGCATAGAATATGCTTGCTTTCGATTCCGCATAGAATATGCTTTGCTTGTCTCATACATAGAATATGCTTTCAATATTGCATAGAATGTGCTTCCATACTTGCATAGAAAATGCTCGTATCTGTTGTGTAGAAAATGCCCTCATACTTGCATAGAAGATGCATTTTATCGCACTGTCTTGTGCACTTACACTTTGTATCTCACTAGCACTGTCTTGTGCATCTTGTGGTTGTATCGCACTCACACTATCTTGTGCATTGCATATCACTCGCGCTATTTAGCGTATCGCACTGTTTAGTGCATTTCAAATCACTCGCGCTGTTTAGCGTATTGCACTGTTTAGTGCATTTTAAATCACTCGCGCTGTTTAGCGTATCGCACTGTTAGTGCATTTCAAATCAATCGCGCTGTTTAGCGTATCGCACTGTTTTGTGCAGTTTACATTTGCGCTATTTTGCGCATTGCACTGTTTTGTGCAGTTTACATTCGTGCTATTTTGCACATCGCATTGTTTTGTGCAGTTTATCATTCGCGCTATTTTGCGCACCTCAATTGCACTGTTTTGTGCAGTTTACATTCGCGCTATTTTGCGCATCACATTGTTTTGTGCAGTTTATCATTCGCGCTATTTTGTGCACCTCAATTGCACTATTTTGTGCAGTTTACATTCGCGCTATTTTGCGCATCGCACTGTTTTGTGTAGTTTATCATTCGCACTATTTTGCGCACCTCAATCGCACTATTTTGTGCAATTTACATTCGCGCTATTTTACGTATCGCACTGTCCTGTGCATTACATTCATTCACGCTATTTTGCGCACCTCAATCGCATTATCTTGTGCTTTGCATATCACATCGCGCTATTTTGCGCACCTCTCCACACTTCTTAGTGCATTGCATTGCGCTATCTTGCGCACCTTACCTGCACTTGTTAGTGCATTGCATCGCACTATCTTGCGCACCTTATCTATATCGCATTGTTTTTTGCATTCACCCTGCTCATACTGTTTTGTACACCTTTAGCATCGCACTATTTTGTGTATCAGTTTAGCATTGTTTTGTGCATTCACTCTGCATCGCACTGTCTTGTGCACATTGTATTTTTGTATCATTCGCACTGTCTTGTGCACTTTCTGGTCTAGGAGACCTTAAATCCTCTGGTCTAGAAGACCTTAAATCCTCTAAAGGTGCAATTTTTTTGGTGTTTGTCATGCCCGAATGTAGACGTCCCCGAACGTCCCGGGAGGAATGAATCCCCCCCGTTCTGTTCGTTTGTGGGTTTACTATAGTTCGGACTCAAATTGTCACGGTTCTTAATCTGATCTCACAATGTGCAATGTGAGATTGATAAATCACCAAAGAGTCCAAATCCGGCAAATCGTTTTGAGAAAACAGATTTTTAGAAAGAAGTGCCAAACATGGACTGCTTTGCCAGATACAGAGTCGCCACCTAAATATTTTTTATGGGGGAATTTAGGAAACCCTGACTCGTTTGCCTAAGGCCACGTGTCCGTCATCACCAAAGTTGCCTCGACTCGAGAACTTGGGTACGATTGGGGAAGGTCAGCTATGAGCACCCCCACTCGCCCGATCCGAAGATTGGCCTCTACTAACCATGATATCTAGTTTTGAAAACGTTATGTGTTCTTATTCTGATTAATTAGCTAGTCGTACTATGTGATGAGCACAACACAAAAGTATAGACTAGATCGCCTAATTTGGAACAAAGCATTGCATATCCATTTGTTCGAAAAATGGTTTGAAATTTGCTACTCGCAAGTAGGCTAAAATACGGATTTCAACGAGTTATTCCAACTCAAGCAATCCAACCTTCACCCACAGGCATTCAGGCAGTAATATCACATAAGCACATAGCCACATAGTAAGCATGCTGTCATGTTAACATTTACACTCATGCGAGATGCTAAAGCATAAATACTTACAGCGTATTCCGAGCCAAAACAAAGAACATGTTAGCAATCAAACGTATGATCCAAGTCCATGTTAAATGGCTTATGCATCACAGGCAAAATGCAATCTAGAATAGGCTCGGCTAATCCAAGGATGGCATGTGAAATGCAACAAGTAACATGTATTCAAGTTAGATTTGAAATACTATGCAGTTAGCATGATGCGCCGAGCCCGGTGCATGCAATACTGATGAATGAATGCACGCATGCATGGCATAAGGTATGCTAAATTAAATATGCCCTAGTACTAACCATAAAAAGCAGGTAAGTAAAAGGGAGAAAGAAATGGGGATTGGAAGACATGCACACACACACCCACACTTATTACACATTTACCCTCGCTTGAAGGGACCAAAAGAATAATACAAATTAATTAACCTACAAGCTAATTAATTATTACAGACCACTTAACTAGTTAAGCAAATTAACTAAGCTAAGAAAGCAATAAAATAGCTTCGGGAAGAGGGTCCAATGCATGCGTGCTCGGGTTTGCTCGGAAATCCGTCACCATGCACAAGCTGCCTCTGTTTACCCTGCTCTGCTCTTCTGAAAATTGCACAAGTCCCAAGGAACACTCTCTGAACACTGTGGAGCATCACCGACCAAGGGGAAACATCACCGATCATGGTAGAAGGGTCATCGACCAAATATTCAGCTCTCGGCCATCCATCATTGGTCGATCGGCACTTTATGCAGTCGACCGGCCATTTTTATCTGCAGAATCCTGTTTTGACAGCAGCAGAGGGCAAACATGGCATGGCAATGCATTTAAAGCAAATGTTTGCACAAACACCCTCCTTATCATGTTCATGACTCAAAGGAGGATGGTACTCGACCCACGGGCCACCAATCGTGCATTTCAATGCGTGATGGCCAAAGAGGCCACGTTATGCATTTTGATGTCAAATGAAATGCAAACCAAATAAACACATAAGGCCCAACCTCTATCACTTGATCAAGAGACAAGGCATGCATGCTCAATGCAATGCAACCTAGACATGTGAGCTAAGTATACAATCATGAGCATGAAAGCAAGTAATGTGTACTAAGCACACAACCTAAACAAACAAACATGCAAGGCATGTAACAACATGTGCAAGCTAACAAGCATGCAATATGCAATGCGAACATGCAAACATTCAAGACACGTAACATGTTAAGCAACCAAGACAAAAGGAAGAAAACATGCTAAATGCAATGTGATTCGAGCATGCAACACATGCGATAGGCCAAGTATGCAACAACACACAAGGCGAGCATGCAACAACATGCAAAGGAGGGACTTACACCAAGATGGACAGCTCTCTACTAGGTCCAAAATAGTGGCCAAATGCTAAGGAAATGAAGGCCAAAACACATACAAACACGCATGCACACATGGCCCAACTCTTAAGCATAAAGAAGCAACTTTTAAGCACACGTAAAAGTGGCTAAACATGGACTAATGGAAAGCATAGCAAGCTCTGAAAATACATGAGGAATGATGCCAAATCAACCTATCAATGCAAGCAAGGCATGCAACTATGTCCAAAACTCAAGGTAAGCCAAGGGGCTTAAACCATAGCTATATGAAGCAAGTCCCAAAGGGCCATGGGGACCCAAAACCACCCCAAGGCAGATCAAAACAAGGTCAAAGGCACACCTAGATGGCATCTAAATGGCCTAAGTCTAAACGCATGCAAAAGGGTTCAAATATAGAGCATAAGATACCAACCTCTTGAAGCATTAAAGGAGCATCAAATGCAAGTATACAAGCATACCACAAGGACTGAAATGATGTTATAAGTGGTGTCAAACCATTGAAACAAGCCAAGTAATTCATGCTCAACACTCACACACCCAAGGCTAACAAGCCAAAATGCAAGGTGGCTATGCAAAGTATGTAATGGATGGCCAAAACAACTCCAAACAGACCTTAAGCATACTAAGACATGCATAAAAGCTTCACAAATCTAGGCCAAAAACATGCTAGAAACAAGGCTCAAAGTACAAAGCATGTTAAGACAATTCATGGCATTACAAGACAAGTACGCAAAGCAAGCATGGTGTGTCTAAACCAACTTAAAACAGTGCTATATCATGGCAAAATAAGCACAAATACTAGCTAAGACATGGCCAACATGAACTCAACAATGGTGCTCACACATGAGGCTAAAATGACAACTTTTGAAGACAACAAGGAGAGGGGATGGCCCTCTCCTTCTTAGGACCTCAAAGCACCATCCCCACCACTGAAATCCCTCTGGATTTCAGTGGTGAGGAGGCCCAAACAAGGTGGTCCCGGAGCTCACCAAAATAGCACAAAATGGGGGCCAAACAAGGCCTAAGAGGGGTCAAACAACCCCAAACACCAAAACAACCTTAAACAACTATTTTAACCACTTAAAATTAGAACTTTTATATGTTATAAGTTAAGCTTAAAAACAGATGCAAGGGTGGGTAAAAGCCTATGCAAAAATGGGGAATAAAAGGGTAAAGTTCTTACCTTTGAAGACCTTCTTCACAAGGACCACTCCAGCCCCTTCACCAATCTTAGATCAACTCAAGAACTCTGAAAATCACTCCTTAGTACCTCAGTAACTAAAGAAAAGTGTAACTCTAGGTGTTTGTGTGCAAAACTATGAACAAAACACCTTAATACACACACAAAGAGCAAAAGAGAGGGAGATATGGAGATAGATAGATACACAAGACCTAACCCTAATTCAGACCTCTGGAACTCTTTTTTGTAACCCTTGAGGAGAGAGGAGAAGGCCTCCCTTTATAGAGGATCACTCTTGCAAAGCTTACAAAACAAGCTAAGCAAGAGTGAAATCCCTCCATACACGTGTATGGAGGGGGTGCAAAGTGCGTGCCAGCTAGCACAACTGGCACAAAATATCTACCAAAAGCAGATGCACAGTGGTCAGCCAGCCAAAAATCCCAAATTGACCAAATAAATGGTCGACCAACCAAACAGAGTGCCGACTGACCAAACATTTGGCCGATGGCAACAAAACAATGGCCGGTGGCCTCAAGCCATGGCCGGTGAGATGTGGGGATGGCCAACAAGCCATTCCCTGCTCCTCAAAAGCAAAACATAAGTGTTTGGTGCAAAACCAAACACAAAACAGGCAAGTCGAGAGGTCTTGAGGCAAGGCGCATGGCCAAGACCTCCTAGAACTCAAGACGAACACGAACATGGATGATCACCGAGTATTCAAACGGTGACGTCCAAGTCTTGAGGACGGTCAAAAATGGGGTGTCTACAGTTGCCCCTCTTTGACAGAACTCAAAAGTCATAACAATGACGGGAGTGAGTGTCAAAGCCCAGAGACGACCCATTTTTGACTAGGCCGAAGACTTAGACAAACATGCAAGACAATAAAGATATGTGCCCGAAGGCGGGGCCAAAATGCAACTGACAATGCAAGAAGCCGAACATAACTCATGATCATGCAAAGAAAGCTGTAACGAAGCATAACATGCAACAGTTTTAAGCAAGAACCAAGCTACATTACAATGTAGAAAGGATGTAAGAGAATTATTCAATTCTCGATATGTCTCACACGGAGAATACAATACCTGTGCGGCTCGTCTGGTTGCACCAGCTTCAAATGAACCGTACATACAATATCGTGCCTGAAAGAGAAAGAAAACTTAACAGGTATGATATCATTAGCAACATGCATAACAATGCAATCTAAGCTGCGTAACAATGCAAGTGAAGGAGTGCATGACAATGCAACCTATGTGACAACGCATAACAATGCGAAATGGAAGCAAAATGATAATGCAATATATACAAAACTATGTATAAACAATGCAAATGATATGCAATGCAATTGAAACATGATCAAACCATAAGCAGTTCAAAACCACACAAATATCATAGAGATGATGGAGATGCAAAGTCCATCCACCATAGAAAAGGTGCCGACACCCTCAAACCATAATACCAGCAGTGGAATAGGCACGTACAGATGCAGAACTATGAGTGTATAGACGGAACACAAGATACAAGTAATTGGGTGGGATGATATAAGTGGGGAATGCTCTGCTTAGTAGAGATCGTGATCCTAAATGCTTGATGCAAAACACTACACTACAATGCAATGAATGAAATGGATATGGCGCGCGACCAAAACATATCTTGCCTAGGAAAGGCATGGACACAAACAAACTACGTTTAACACAGAAACGGTGCCGTCACCCTCAACACTAGGGGCGTACACATAATATCATAATTGTACTTCAACGCGAAAAGTATGGGTACATACCAGACCAAGCTCATCATGGAAAGGCGCAAGCCGTAGATGGAGGTGATGTAGTGAATGCATGCAACTACAATGCAATACAATGAATGCATGACAATGCACTATTTACAATGAAACCTATATACTAAATGATGCAGTAGGGAAATGCATGACAATGCAAAGTAAGGAAGAATGCACTACAATGCATGTAAGGAAAGATGCATGACAATGCAAGCTACGTATAATGCAATATTTACTAACTAAAATGCAATGGATGCAGTGGATAAGGCCTGTGGCCAAACCGTATCTTGCCTAGGAAAGGCATGGACACATACAGACCACGTTTAACACGAAAACGATGTCGTCACCCACAACACTAGGTACGTACACATAATATCATAACCGTGCTTCAACGCGAAGAGTACGGGCACATACCAGACCAAGCTCAACATGGAAAAGTGCAAACCGTAGATGGAGGTGATGCAATGAATGCACGCAAGCTACAATGCAATATATACAATATGCAATGTAACATTTACGATGGATAAGGCCTGCGGCCAAGCCGTATCTTGCCTAGGAAAGGCATGGACACATACAAACCACATTTAACACAGAAACGGTGCCGTCACCCACAACACTAGGTGCGTACACATAATATCATAACTGTGCTTCAACGCGAAAAGTACGGGCACATACCAGACCAGGCTCAACATGGAAAGGCACAAGTCGTAGATGGGGGTGATGCAGTGAATGCATGCAAGCTACAATGCAATATATACAATATGCAATGGAATGTAATATTTACAATGAAATGCATGACAATGCACTATTTACAATGATGCATGACAATGCATGTTTGTTTTTTTGGGTTTTTTTTTTTTGTTTTTTTTGTTTTTTTTTTTTTTTTGAAATGCAAATGACAATGCATTTTTTTTTTGTTTTTGTCTTTTGAAATGCGAATGAAAAATGCATGATAATGACAATGCAAATGAACTGCGCATGACAATGTGAGGTAAGGAAGATGCACGACAATGCATGTAAGGTGCGCATAACAACGCGTGATAAGGATCATGCATGACAATGCGTGTAAGGTGGGCATGACGATGCGTGATAAGGATCATGCATGACAATGCATGTAAGCTGCGGATGATGATGCGGCCTAAACAAGATGCATAACAATGCAAGTATGGCATGCGCTATAATGCACAAGGTGTGTGCATAACAATGTGAGTGCGGCGTGCATGACAATGCAACCTAAGATAAAACCCGCCAAGAGTCGTTCGGGCACGACAAACACCAAAGGACTTGCACCTTCAGAGGATTTAAGGTCTCCTAGACCGATATTAAAATGCATAACAATGCAAGCATGATAAGCATGATAATGCGAGTGAAATGACGTATAACTCAACGCGCGTTCGCAACAAAACGTTGTAACGTAACGTATGTAAAGCAATTTTCGAGTCTCTCAAGAGATAAAAGGATACAAAAAGGATACACCTTGCACGTATTCGAGTGCTACGCACAGAAGACACGGCACAGAGATCGGTTAAGCTTCGAAAATGCATTTTCTTGTACTGTGTTGAGCAATGGAGGCCCCAAACCACATCAAAGACCCAAAAAAAAGGTGTAGGAGACTCACCGACCATCGGGGGAGGTCACCGGCCATCCATCGGCCACAAAACAATGCCATCGGCCAAATATTTGGCCGACCGGCCAACAATGTGGCCGACCGGCCAAATATGCCTGAATCGGGACAGCTTGGTCAATTCGGCACGGGTCTTTAAAAATAAGGCTTATAGCCCACATTTCTCACTTCCCACAAACTCGAAAACCCTTTCCCTCTTCCTCTAGGTTATTTTCCAACCTTCTATCCTTCGTTTTCCTCGGTTTTAAGGCCCATTTCATCTTCGATTCGCAAATTCCTTCGCGTTTCGAATATTTTGAACCGAACAAATCTTTGTTTCGGTGTCTCTTTCTCGATTTCCACCATTTGGGGTTTGTTTCCCTCGAATTTTCCTTAATCTCCGTGCCTTTTCCGCACCCCAACCTTTTCGGCCATTTTTCACCCTCCCGGGGTTGACTTTTCAGTTGACTTTTCGCATTTTTGCCCGGTTTTCACTCTTCCGGCCATTTTCACACCATTCTCGGCATGGCGGATGATATTCCATAAGGCGGGACTCCTCCAGAGCAGGAGATGGACCCCAAGGCCGAGCTCTTGCCTCTCAGTGTCTGACCGTTTGACTTGGCGACCTACAGGCCAGCGATTCACGTGCTACCTCTTGATAGTCTTCGCCAGTTCAGGACTTTTGATAGGGGCGTGCCACGAGAGCTTCTTCTGCGTGAGCCGGAGTCACATTTGTCTTACGGCACTTCTAAGGTACAGTCTTCCCTCTATTTAATTTTTCGCAATGTAGAACATAACTACAATAGTTGATTCTGTTCTTTAACTGCTTAGCCCGGATACACCTATATATTACACACTGTAATTCATCTGTGAGCACACTGATACCCGATATCTATTTGAACCTGAAATCGTACATGCACGCTGTGTTTTCACTAAACTAATCAGACACACTGACACATCATATGATGTAGTTTACTTCGAGCATACCGGCACTCGATATCCATTTGAATCTGAAAACGTGCACACACGTTGTATTTACGCTGAACCACTCAAACACACTGATACATCATATGCTGTAGTTCACTTCGAGCACACCGGCACTCGATATCTGTTTGAATCTGAAACTGTGCACACACGCTGTATTTGCGTCAATTTTGACTGTTCTTCAAAACTGTACATTTAATATTGCTTCACGACTGTTTGCTTTTGAATACAGGGGGATTCCCATGTCTTCCGGGGGTATGGGAATGTTGCCGCCAGAGGATGGTATATGGAGCTACCGGACGCGGTCTACCATATTGTTGATCAGGTCGGCTTCGGCACTTTCTGCAGGGGACTGTCGCGCCTTACTGCGAGCAGGCCTCTTCTTACCGCTCTGGTGGAGAGGTGGTGGGACACTACCGATTCCTTCCACTTTTCTGCCACGGGAGACATGACGATGACTCCCTTCGACTTCTCAATGCTCACCGGCATCGGGTAGGGGGTGATCCGATCCCCTTCGATACAGACATGGACGAGTGGGAGGCCGCTCAGATGTACTTGCTTGGCGACCTACCGCCTCTTGCCCGTCCAGGATTTGTCAGATATTCGTGGTTCGAGGACCACTTCAGGATTCAGCCAGCCTTAGCTGAGGAGGCGTCGATGGCTTAGGAGGAGGCGGAGCAGTATGCACACGGCTTCCTTATTTTCTTGCTGGGGACGACCCTCTTCGCCGACTGGGCGAACACTGCGCCCCTCTGTCTGCTGAGCACATTAGTGGACGTCACGCGGATCTGCCGCTATGACTGGGGTGGCGCAGGCTTGGCCACACTGTACGGCTACATGAGTTCATCCTCTCGCCTCAGCGGACAGTTGCTCGGAGGCTACTGGCGGGCTTGGGAGGTACATCCTCTTTCTCTATTTTACATTTCTACTGTATATTATCTGTATTTTGTACACTACACATACTGTGGTCTGCCTCATGCTGACTGTATACTGCACACACAGCACACATATAATCTGCTTTACACTGACTTTATACTGCACAATACTTCACATACTTCACATACTGCACAATCTGATGCCAACTAACTATACACCGCACATACTGCAAACATGCAATCTGCTTTACACTGACTGTATACTGCACACTCTATACATTCTGCACAACACACTGCACAATAAACAGTTCTGTAATTTCTGCTTTATTCTACATTCTGCTTCGTCTGCATTCTGCTTTATCTGATAAGCATACTGATATTTGCTCTATTGTGCTCTGTAGTTGTGGGTGTATGCCTACTTCCCGAGGCTTGCCCCAGTGCTGGACGAGGAGACCCCCCTCGGCGTTCCATTCTCTTAATGCTTTGATGTGAGATGCGTGCGGAGACCACAGGAGTCATTCGTATTCTTCTGTCACTACTTCGATACCATTACCGCCGCAGAGGTATTTTAGAATTTACAGTTCATTTAAGCTTTGCTTTACATTATTCTTTCGATAACAGTAGATAACCAATTGTGTATCATTTGCAGATTACCTGGCAGCCTTGGGCTCCATTGCCAGCCACAATTCGGGAGTGGTATGCTGGTGCTGAGGAGACTGCCCGGTTCAGGATTCTGCTGGAGGGCCTGGTTTATCGGGCTTGGTACCTGGGCGAGCGCTTCTTGCGCTAGACCTTAGGTTTACTAGAGCAGATAGCCTCGGGTCCACCTCCTATCGACATGAGGTAGACAGAGAGATACCCCCCACATGAGACGGCCGATTACACGATCGGATGGGAGGCAAAGGGCTTTAGAGGCGAGGGCGACTATGCAGAGTACATCCAGACCTACATCATGTGGCCTCTGAGCAGTGGCCGTCGAGCTGAGAGAGAGAGGCTTGCGGCGCCAACGGCTGGAGCGAGACCAGGGGCAAGAGCACCTAGGATGGCTCGGGCCCATGGCAGGAGTGGGCCTCGGAGAGGGCGGGGAGCTGGATGGCCGGCGTTGCCCACGATAATGACATAATGAGGGCAGAGTGGGGGGATTTATCAGATCCCCATCACTCCCCCTCTGGCTGATCACGAGCTAGTCGGTTTCTACGACTTGCCTCCGGTATGTACTACTGCATTTTATACAGTCATTTCATTTCATTTCTCTTGATATTCCGTAGAATACTGATACTTCTAACACTTTTGCAGGCTTCCTCTGAGTAGACTCGCCAGTCCCTAGAGTTGAATGCCTCCATGATGGGGATGCTCTAGTGGAGCTTAGACTTGCTGGCCCTTTACAGTATCCCGGTATGTCTTTCTGACCACCGACTCAAACTTTACACAATCTGATGTATTGCACTATCAACACAGCACTTGATACACGGCCCTCACGGCATTCATACACTGCACTTAGTCTCCGCATTCCGTACTGATATACTGCTCACAGCATTCATACTCTGTATTCATACACTGCATTCTGTACTGATACACTACTCACACCATTCATACATTGTACTCATACACTGTACTTGATATTCATACTCTACTTTTGCGTAGCATACTAATGCGTTTGCCATTTGTACTTTTTCAGCCTCCATTCCAGATTCCTACTGCAGGAGGTGCTCCAGCTGGGCCTTCTGTTCCTGCTCGAGGAGGAGGGCGAGGTGGCACAGTATTCCCCCGCACCAAAGTGGGGCGCACTCATGTTGGGAGTAGCTCTCGAGCGCCGATCCCAGATGATGACGAATCCGAGGCAGAGACGGAGGCGGAGGCATCTGAGGAGGAGACCGGAGATGACTCAGACTCAGGCTCAAACAATGGAGGTGGCGATGACGCTCCTGGACCTTCGTCCAGGAAGAGGACGAGGACAGACTCTCAGGCCTGAGATGATCGATGCTGATCCAGATTTTTGTTGCTTTTCTTATTTTTGTTTTACTTTTTCTTTTTGCTAGTAGCTTGAGTACCTTGTACTGCCGCAGGCAGGTTTTATTTTCTTCGAAACTTTGTACTTGAAAAGATGATGAAATGAAACAAACTTTTTGTCTAAAAAAGTCTTACATTTTTTGTATTTCATACATCGCATCGCATTGCATCATATTACACCTCAACGTAAATGAGATTGATCTTTTGTCTGAAAGTCAAACACTTGTATTGTAATAACCAGGTAGTGAACCAGCTAATGACAAAACAACTTGTACAACCGACTGCTCATTCTGAACACACAGCCCATAACACAGTGCTTGGTTTACTCTGCATACAGCCTATATACACAGTTCATACAATGCACTGCTTATTCTGAACACACAGCCTATTCTGAAAACTGCTCATTCTGAACTCATAGCCCACAACAGCATATTGCTCATTCTAAATACATGGTTCATTCTGAACTCTGCAGAAGTTGAAACACACTCAGATGCTCCAAAATTTCTTGCTTCGCAATCTAGAACCCGAAAGCTTCAGATAGGTCCAGGTTTTTCTGTTCACACTTATCGAGGGTGGACCCTACAGTTTTATGAAAGAACCAAATTATGTTTTGCACAAATGTGGGGAATGGCACAGCACTCTGAGCACAAAACGATTTGAGGAAAGGGTTTGCAACCGGGTATTGAGCCTACGACAGAACACAGCGAAAAGGACTCAACAGAGAAAACAAAAAGGCACTCAACCTAAACAAATCGAGTAACACTCGAGACGACTCAAGACAAGAATCGAGATAGTCAAAACAAAAGACATGACATACAAATGTGTTATAAAAGACAAGAGACCTCTTAGTTTGCGAGGAGCCAGTTTCTCCGGGTATTGTTTCCCACCCTCTTCTCATTTGTGATGCTCACATCACTCGGCCCTCAGGCTCGGTTTTTCTCTCAAAACGCCTTTTTGCTCACTTTTCTCTCGACTTACACCTCTCTATTCTTCACTCTCTCATTTTTCATCCCTCCCCAGATATGGTCGGTGAATAAACAAGAGGTTGTGGGTTTATGCCCAACACTGTTAGCTCGCAGCTATTTCCTCCGGTGACGTTTAGTCGATGTTCCTGATAAGGGAGTGGAGTATCTTGATCCATTCCGGCTCGTGCTTCGCACTTCACACTTGGCTTGATACCTCGTTGCTCGGAGGGTGAGAGAGCTTTCAGCCCTTTAATGACAGCTTCAGCTGTGCCCTTTCTGGCAAGTATGCTGGCAATGGGGAAAAGACAGGAAGCCTGACTCAACCGTGCCCCTAGTTCATCATTTTGAACATTTTTTGTTTTGGTTTTCTACTAAATCAATTTTAACCAAAATGAGAGGTAGATTAACATACTTGTTCAATTTTCTAATTTAAAATCATGCAAGTCAAGCTATGAGCACTGAAAGTTTTCCTTTTTTGGGTCCAAGAAAATGGTCCAGTTTTGGAAAAGATGGAATAATTTTCGAGAAAATAGTCAACCTCAGTAAAAAATTCTCAAAAACTATTTTTGCAAACGGTCATTGCTCAACGAGCACGGAACTTACTCTCGAGATGCACAACCTCGGATCGAAGGCAATGGAAAATTGCCCCTTGTTCCAAAGGGCACAGCACGGCAACGGAAAGTTGCTCCTGGTTTGGATGGCGACTCATGGCAACGGAAAGTTGCCCCTTGTCTGGATAACGTCGCAGCATACTGTAGTCAATCCTCATTAGTGATGATCGTAACCAAACTCTCGGATACAGAGAAGATGAAGATGGTCAAAACCAATATATGGACACAGTCACTTTGAAAGTGAGTGGGGCTGGACTTCAGGATGAAGTTGCCTACGTATCCCAAACATGGGAATCAAGCCTTACGTAGTTCCGGTTGTGTCACAACTGAACTATCGGATTCAGAAAAGGCAAGGATGATCAAAACCATTACATGGACACACTTGATTTGGAAGTGTTTGTGGCTGGACTTCATGATGAAGTTGCTTACATATCCCAAACATGGGAATCAAGCCTTACGTAGTTCCGGTTAAGGTACACTCGTGTATTAACCCTCACTTTTTAGGCTCTAACTTTTGCCAAGGTTGCCCTTTGCGGGTTTTCAACCTTGCAAGCTTTATTCTTCTTTTCTTTTCAATTCCCTTTTTTTTTATTCATTTTTTTGTCTTTTCTTTTTCAAATCTTTTCATTCTCTTTTTTTTTTTTGCATTTTTTTGTATTCTTTTCTTTTCTTTTTTTCTTGCTCTAACTTTTGCCTGGGTCACCCTTCCGGGTTTTCGGCCCAGCGAGCCTCTCAAAGGGTAAAAGTGTAACAAGTCCATGCCAAATGGTTTTAGGATCTCAAAGCCATCCGTATCCGGGAGGGTGGCCGTTGTATTGACTTGTAGAAGGATCCATCTTCGACTCTTCGAGCACGTCGGGCATTTTTGCCCCTAGTTCAAGGGGTGCTTCTGTTCTAGCTTCGCAAGCTTCTTCTGATGAGGTCTGATCTTCTTGATCTGACTTTCTTGGCCTCTTGTTCGAGGGCTGCTTCAAATTTGGCCACGCAAGCCTCATGTTGTAGTTGACCGTTGAACATTCTGAACTACGGTCTAAGGTTTGAAAGCAAGGGCTCAAGTCTTGAGGCTGAGAGCGATCCTAAGCTGCACAATCTCAAGAGCGATTCCACACAGGTCTTCGCAGGACTGCGCAAAACATTTTGTTTTTGAAAATTTTTTAAGAAAGCGACAAATCGCTCATGCTGAAGATAGTGCGGAACCAATCTGGATCAAGCCAGGGTCCTTCTCAGTACTCACGTTAACAAACATGATTTCAATCATTAAGGGCTTAGCATGCTGCTCTTTTTCTCAATTTGATCAAAGTTTTGCAAATCCCGAGGAATTCCTTCCTCTTCATTTTTATCACCACAATGTTAAAAAAGTTTTGAAAAACTTAGGTCAATGCAATGAATTCGAGGTGTAGAAGAGTAAGTGAGATGCTCCGCCGTTTCATTCAAATTTTCTAGCACAACTAGCTCGAAGTAGCAATAGGCACGGAAAACATGATAGCCGCAGCTGTTTCATTCAGATTTCCTGGTTGCAACTGGCTCCACAGCAAAGACAGACTCAAAAGAAAACAAAAGGGTAATTACAAAACAAAACGGTGTTCGAGGCAACAACCCCGGAATCGCCTGACATTCTATACAATGGGACTGACTCGACACAACAAGACAGACCCTTAAGCAAAAAGACTGGCTCAGGACAAAGCGACAGACTCAAAACAAAAACAAAGAACTGACTCGACACCCAAGCCAGAAGTTACAAAACTGCATTCGCAAATGCTCCCAATAGTGCGTGCCAAACGCCACATCTGAAATACACCGAGCGCTGCCCGTAGGTGGTTCAACCCCTGATCACATACTTGCTGTATCCTTGAAACCCAACAATTCAGCGGTGACAGACTTTGCTGAGGTGGGTGGGAGGTTTACCTTATTGTTGATCAAATCTTGCACTTCGTGGCGAAGGCGGAAACAACCGTCGGTGCTGTGACCGGTTTGCTGGTGGTACGCGCAGTACAAGGCAGCATCATGTGTGAGAGGAAGATTCTTCAGGAGAGGGGTTTAAGATGCTTCTTTTTAGCCAAAATTTGAAATGCCCTAGACAAAGGCATGTAGAGGGCATGAAAGACTCTGCGCCCTCGAGGCAGATACTTCGAAGTCTGAGGGTTCTTACTAGACGCACTAATGAAAGGGTCGGCAGGCACTACCTTGGCTTTCTGATCTTTTCCCGGTGCAGGGATGGGAGCAGAAGGAACTGTTCTGGCATGACGGGGCCTATCCCGATTTTTCGCCTGGCTCGAACTGCCTTCGGTTGGAGTGGGGAAAGCATTATCCACAGTTTAGCCATGACTGTGAGTACTTGTTGCTTATTCATCCCCCCGGCTTTCAAAGCCTCGACTGCCCACAGCAGTTGTTCAACGGGATCAGCATCTGTTCCCACTTTGTTCTTACCTCTAGCCTCAGCCTGATCGAGGGTTTGGCTTGCTATATCAGAGCAAAACCCGATTGTTGTTGGCACGTCATTGCTATAGCTTGAAATAACCTCAGGTTGGCTGAGCTCGATCACAATTTGCCCCAGTAGCGAGGGCTTCTACGGTACAAAATTCCCAGTGTATGACGTGGCTGGTGGTGGAACCAACATCCCATAGGCCAGATCAGCCACAGATCTCTAGAGGTCGCCGATCATTCCCATTAACTCAAACGTGGTGGGCTCACGAGCTTGAAACAACTGGGGTGTCCAGATCGGGTGTGCGACAGGCGACCTGGGCGGATGCGGTACATCAACATTGGTCTCATCCTGCAAGATGATTCCTTGGTCTAATGCGGCTGCCATAACCACAATTTCCTTTGAACTTTGCGTCATCATAAGTCCGCTGAACTGAACGGTGACTGACGGATCAGACGTCTGTCTTGCCTCAGCAAAGAAGAACACCAAATCTCTTAACTGAAAGGAAAAACAAGTAGCATTTCAGCCCAAACGGAACAGACACAGGCGTAGCTGAATAACTGTACTCTACTACTGATCACTGTTTCCCAAAATCACTGCCCCAAAAAACTGAATCTGATACCCGCAGATATAACTAATTCCCCAAAACACTGATACTGATGCCCTCAGGCCTGGTACTAAACTTGCAAACTAATATGTGCGTTCCTGTAGAGATACACTCTAAAAACACATAGCAAGTAAATGAGAACCAAAACACCCCTATGTTGGGGTAAGGTTTCCCTGTCCTATTTTGTCAGGAACTAGGGTTTCACTACGCACGCAATAGTTTCAAACAACCTATAATCGGGTAGCAACCTGTCTTAGCTTGGAATGGTCACTATGGATTCCGAATATGCACTAGGTCGAATGGTCAAAAGGGTGCCCCGGTAAAACCAGGGTTTGTGTTCCCACACTAGCAGAGCACGTAACCGGTCAACCTTATGGCACGCAGCCTCAGGCTAACCACTCAGGAATAGCAGATGGCAAACACGGTGTCCTAGGCACACCAATGCACATGCAATGCAAAGAAACACATAAGTATAGTTAAAACAAGATATCACGAGTTTGAGTCAAGCTCTCTAAACTCCCTAGCAGAGTCGCCAGAAACTGTAGACGTCCCCGAACGTCCCAGGAGGAATGAATCCCCCCTGTTCTGTTCGTTTCTGGGTTTACTACAGTTCAGTCTCAAATTGTCACGGTTCTTAATCTAATCTCACAATGTGCAATGTGAGATTGATAAATCACCAAAGAGTCCAAATCCGACAAATCGTTTTGAGAAAACAGATTTTTAGAAAGAAGTGCCAAACATGGACTGCTTTGCCAGAAACAGAGTCGCCACCTAAATATTTTTTATGGGGGAATTTAGGAAACCCTGACTCGTTTGCCTAAGGCCACGTGTCCGTCATCACCAAAGTTGCCTCGGCTCAGGAACTTGGGTACGATTGGGCAAGGTCAGCTATGAGCATCCCCGCTCGCCCGATCCGAAGATCGGCCTCTACTAACCATGATATCTAGTTTTGAAAATGTTATATGTTCTTATTCCTATTAATTAGCTAATCTTACTATGTGATGCGCACAACACAAAAGTATAGACTAGATCGCCTATGTTGGAACAAAGCATTGCATATCCGTTTGTTCAGAAAATGGTTTGAAATTTGCTACTCGCAAGTAGGCTAAAATACGGATTTCAACGAGTTGTTCCAACTCAAGCAATCCAACCTTCACCCACAGGCCTTCAAGCAGTAATATCACATAAGCACATAGCCACATGGTAAGCATGCTGTCATGCTAACATTCACACTCATGCAAGATGCTAAAACATAAATACTTACAGCGTACTCTGAGCCAAAACAAAGAACATGTTAGCAATCAAACGTATGATCCAAGTCCATGTTAAATGGCTAATGCATCATAGCCAAAATGCAATCTAGAATAGGCTCGGCTAATCCTAGGATGGCATGTGAAATGCAACAAGTAACATGTATTCAAGTTAGATTTGAAATACTATGCAGTTAGAATGATGCGCCGAGCCCGGTGCATGCAATACTGATGAATGAATGCACGCATGCATAGCATAAGGTATGCTAAATTAAATATGCCCTAGTACTAACCATCAAAAGTAGGTAAGTAAAAGGGAGAAAGAAATGGGGATTGGAAGACATGCACACACACACCCACACTTATTACACATTCACCCTCGCTCGGAGGGACCAAAAGAATAATACAAATTAATTAACCTACAAGCTAATTAATTATTACAGACCACTTAACTAGTTAAGCAAATTAACTAAGCTAAGAAAGCAATAAAACAGCCTCGGGAAGAATCTCCAATGCATGCGTGCTAGGGTTTGCTCAGAAATTCGTCACCATGCACAAGTTGCCTCTGTTTACCCTACTCTGCTCTTCTAAAAATTGCACAAGTCCCAAGGAACACTCTCTAAACACTATGGAGCATCACCGACCAAGGGGAAACATCACCGACCATGGTAGAAGGGTTATCGACCAAATATTCAGCTATTGGCCATCCATCATTGGTCGATCGGCACTTTATGCAGTCGACCGGCCATATTTACCTGCAGAATCCTGTTTTGACAGCAGCAGAGGGCAAACATGGCATGGCAATGCATTTAAAGCAAATGTTTGCACAAACACCCTCCTTATCATGTTCATGACTCAAAGGAGGATGGTACTCGACCCTCGGGCCACCAATCGCGCATTTCAATGCGTGATGGCCAAAGAGGCCAAGTGATGCATTTGGATGTCAAATGAAATGCAAACCAAATAAACACATAAGGCCCAACCTCTATCACTTGATCAAGAGACAAGGCATGCATGCTCAATGCAATGCAACCTAGACATGTGAGTTAAGTATGCAATCATGAGCATGAAAGCAAGTAATGTGTACTAAGCACACAACCGAAACAAACAAACATGCAAGGCATGTAACAACATGTGCAAGCTAACAAGCATGCAACATGCAATGCGAACATGCAAACATGCAAGACACGTAACATGTTAAGCAACCAAGACAAAAGGAAGAAAACATGCTAAATGCAATGTGATTCGAGCATGCAACACATGCGATAGGCCAAGTATGCAACAACACACAAGGCGAGCATGCAACAACATGCAAAGGAGGGACTTACACCAAGATGGACAGCTCTCTACTAGGTCCAAAACAGTGGCCAAATGCTAAGGAAATAAAGGCCAAAACACATACAAACATGCATGCACACATGGCCCAACTCTTAAGCATGAAGAAGCAACTTTTAAGCACACTTAAAAGAGGATAAACATGGACTAATGGCAAGCATAGCAAGCTCTGAAAATACATGAGGAATGATGCCAAATCAACCTATCAATGCAAGCAAGGCATGCAACTATGTCCAAAACTCAAGGTAAGCCAAGGGGCTTAAACCATAGCTATATAAAGCAAGTCCCAAAGGGCCATGGGGACCCAAAACCACCCCAAGGGAGATCAAAACAAGGTCAAAGGCACACCTAGATGGCATCTAAATGGCCTAAGTCTAAAGGCATGCAAAAGGGTTCAAACATGGAGCATAAGATACCAACCTCTTGAAGCATTAAAGGAGCATCAAATGCAAGCATACAAGCATACCACAAGGAGTGAAATGATGTTATAAGTGGTACCAAACCACTGAAACAAGCCAAGTAATGCATGCTCAACACTCACACACCCAAGGCTAACAAGACAAAATGCAAGGTGGCAATGCAAAGCATGTCATGGATGGCCAAAACAACTCCAAACAGACCTTAAGCATACTAAGACATGCATAAAAGCTTCACAAAGCAAGGCCAAAAACATGCTAGAAACAACGCTCAAAGCATAAAGCATGTTAAGACAATTCATGGCATTACAAGACAAGTATGCAAAGCAAGAATGGTGTGTCTAAACCAACTTAAAACAGTGCTATATCATGGCAAAATAAGCACAAATACTAGCTAAGACATGGCCAACATGAACTCAACAATGGTGCTCACACATGAGGCTAAAATGACAACTTTTGAAGACAACAAGGAGAGGGGATGGCCCTCTCCTTCTTAGGACCTCAAAGCACCATCCCCACCACTGAAATCCCTCTGGATTTCAGTGGTGAGGAGGCCCAAACAAGGTGGTCCTGGAGCTCACCAAAATAGCACAAAATGGGGGCCAAACAAGGCCTAAGAGGGGTCAAACAAACCCGAACACCAAAACAACCTTAAACAACTATTTTAAGAACTTAAAATTAGAAATTTTATTTGTTATAAGTTAAGCTTAAAAATAGATGCAAGGGTGGCTAAAAGCCTATGCAAAAATTGGGAATAAAGGGGTAAAGTTCTTACCCTTGAAGACCTTCTTCACAAGGACCACTCCAGCCCCTTCTCCAAGCTTAGATCAACTCAAGAACTCTGAAAATCACTCCTTAGTACCTCAGTAGCTAAAGGAAAGTGTAACTCTAGGTGTTTGTGTGCAAAACTATGAACAAAACACCTTAATACACACACAAAGAGCAAAAGAGGGGGAGATATAGAGATAGATAGATACACAAGACCTAACCCTAATTTAGACCTCTAGAACTCGTTTTTGTAACCCTTGAGGAGGGAGGAGAAGGCCTCCCTTTATAGAGGATCACTCTTGCAAAGCTTACAAAATAAGCTAAGCAAGAGTGAAATTCCCTCATACACGTGTATGGAGGGGGTGCAAAGTGGGTGCCAGCAAGCACAGCTGGCACAAAATATCTGTCAAAAGCAGATGCACAGTGGTCGGCCAGCCAAAAATGCCAAATTGACCAAATAAATGGTCGAGTGACCAAACAGAGTGCCGACCGACCAAACATTTGGCCGATGGCAACAAAACAATGGCCGGTGGCCTCCAGCCATGGCCGGTGAGATGTGGGGATGGCCAACAAGCCATTCCCTGCTCCTCAAAAGCAAAACACAAGTGTTTGGTGCAAAACCAAAAACAAAACAGGCAAGTCGAGAGGTCTTGAGGCAAGGCACATGGCCGAGACCTCCGAGAACTCAAGACGAACACGAACATGGATGATCACCGAGTGTTCAAACGATGACATCCAAATCTTGAGGACGGTCAAAAATTGGGTGTCTACACAAAATGAATTCCAGTGGTTTGGTATAGCCACCTGTCTGTGTTTGTGGTGAGTTCCTAGGAGACCAACTGAGACGGTGGAAACTAGAGTTCGAATGGCTCATACCTAGAACGCAAAGGTTCAGGATTTCTGACACTAAAGTCTGGTTTAAATACCCAGGGGTCTATCCTCGGCTTGAAATCTGTATGACAGCCCTATAGATTGAGATAGCATGCGTATGCGCCTCAATTCTGGATACCGAATCAACCTAGTCTGTCACCCTGTTGGAGAATAGGGAAAGCTACGACCATAGTCAGGGAGAAAAGTAGTACCTGCGGTTCAACTGAGAAGAAGGGAAAGATTCCCACATCAGCATGAGGTAGGACATTGCTGAGGTAGGTCATTGTCAAATGCCCCTATAAGGTACCTTCACTTCCTAACTACTACATCGTCTAGTATGTCCATTGCATTGCATATAGAATACATTGCATTATAGTTTGCATGCATTTACTGCATTATCCATCTATGGCTTGCGCCTTTCCATGTTGAGCTTGGTCTGGTATGTGCCCATACTTTTCACGTCGAAGCATGGTTATGAGATTTTGTGTACGCACCTATTCCACTAATGGGATTGTGGTTTGAGGGTGACGGCACCATTTCCGTGTTAGATGTGGTTTGTTTGTGTCCATGCTTTTCCTAGGCAGGATACGGTTTAGCCGCGCGCCTTATCCATTGCATTCATTGCATTGTAGTGTAGTGTGTTGCATCCAGCATTTAGGATCATGATCTTTCCTCAGCAGATCATTCCTCACTTATATCATGCCACCCAATTACTTGTATCTTGTGTTCCGTCTACACACACATAGTTCTGCATGTGTACGAGCCTATTCCACTGATGGGATTGTGGTTTGAGGGTGTCGGCACCTTTTCTATGGTAGACGGATTTTGCATCTCCATCATCTTTATGATATTTGTGTGGTTTTATACTACTTGTGGTTTGATCATCTCAAATGCATTGCATTGCATATCATTTGCATTGTTTCATTACATTGCATTACATAAATTCTGAATTTTCAAACCAGTTTCGCAAAAGCGTATAAGTCCAATTATCAAACCGACTTCGCGTAGCATATAAGTTCAATTTTCAAATCGGCTTCGCGTAGCGTATAAGTCCAATTGTCAAAATCTTCTTGCATATCATTTTGCATTTTGCCCCTGCCTGCGGGCACATCTTTGTTTATCTCGCCTATTTGTCTAAGTCTTCAGCCTTGTCAAAAATGGGTCGTCTCTAGGCTTTGACATTCACTCCCGTTACTTATGACTTCCGAGTTCTGTCAAAGAGGGGCAACTATAGACACCCCATTTTTGACCGACCTTAAGACTCGGACGTCATCGACTGAGCGCTCGGTGATGGTGCATATTGTGCTCGTTCTGAGGTTACAGAGTCTCGACTGAGAGCCTTGCCTCTAGACTTCGGGACTCATTTGTGCTTCATCTCGGTTTGCGAACCAGGTTCTATTTTCTCTTTTTGAAGGGAGGGAGAGGTCTCGTAGACCATCTCTTCGTGGCCGTAGGCTACGTTTCGTGGTCGTAGGCCATTTTTCCCGTTTGGAGACCAGTTTTCGATTTTCGAAGCCGTCGGCCGTGTGCCTCGGTTCGGGACCACTTAACTACCTCCACTTGTTCCGGTTTTTGGCACACACCTTGTTTCCTCTCCCTAGAGGGACACTGTGGCCCAGGAGACCACCTTCGTGGTCGCACGCTACTTCCAGTGCTTAATAGTCAGTTTTTGGGGCCCCCGACTGCGCGTTTTGGCCCCCGAACCTTCGTTTCGCATCGGTGTGGGTTCATTTTTGGCATGGACCCTAGTTTCATTGTTAGGAAGGTGGTAGTAGGGTGGGAGACCACCTTTTCTTCTTGGAGACCATCTTTCCCGATTGGCCGATTTTTCTTGACAGGTAAGTGGTCTCCCTCACTTTTGAGCCACAATTTCTGGTCTCCCATACCACCATTGAGTTGCATTCACCTGGGAGACCACCAATATGGGTAGGCCGACCACCTTTTCAACTTGAACCTTTTGACCCCTGGTCGGCCAACCATGGCAAGTGGTTGGCCAACCACTTGAACTGGTCGGCCAGCTCTCTCCTTTTTTGTCTCACTGAGTGCAATCTAGCTGTGCCAGTTGGGAGGCATTTGCACCATCCTCTGAGGTTTGACCCTTTTTTTTTTTTGGCTTCTTAAAGAAGCTTAGTCCTTTACTCTTAGCTTCTAAGAGAAGCTTGACCTTTTGTTTAGCTTCTTGAGGAAGCTTGACCCCTTTGGTCTAGCTTCCTCAAGAAGCTTGACCCTTTTGTTTAGCTTCCTTTAGAAGCTTGGTCCCTTTGCTCCAAGCTTCTAAGAGAAGCCTTGGACCTCTTCTTCTATAAGAGAGACCCTCATCTCCACTTGCAAGGGTTGAGATTTTTGTGTCTAAAGCTTATACACTTCCCTCCATATCTCTCTACTTCAAGCTTCAAAAGTCCGTAGCTCTTGGACCCTTTGCACTACACCTCCATGGTCAACCTAAGCACCTAGGAGTTCATTTTTAGAGGTTGAAGAGTTCCTATTTTGGTCTAGAAGCTGCTAGCCTTCTTCTCTACAAGGGTAAGTCTCTATTTCCCTCTTTGTAGCCTTATTTTGCTTCATAGTTTAGCTCTATTTGCAAGCATATTTAGGCTTTTTCATAAACTGAAAAAGTCTTTTTTTGAGCTTCTAAACATGTTTGTTTAAGACTATTTTTCTGTTGGGGGTCATCTACCCCCTTGCATGCTTCATTTCCTCGTGTTTTAGGCCATGCATTAGGGCCTTTGTTGTGAGCTTTGTTGGCCTTTTTGACCACTGAAATCCAGTGGATTTTCAATGGTTATTATATGTTTTTGAGCATTAAAATCAGAGAGGGGTGACCCTCTCACCCCTTGTTTTGTTTACTAGCTTTCTTGGCCTTACAAAGGAGCCCATATTTGCACATTTCTTGAGCATGTTTCAGGCCATTTTTGTGAATTTTATGACCTGCATGAACTCTTTCCAGAGTTTTTTTTTTCCATGTTGAATGTCTATTATGCATGTGTAGAGTAATCCTCTTCAAGGCCTTCCAAAGGGGCCTTTACTTGCATGCTTCCTAGACTCATTTTAGGCCCTTTTCAGCTAGTTTTAGGGCCTTCATAACCTCTATCCAGAGGTAGTTTTTCCATTTTGTTTGCCCATCATACATGTGTAGAACAACCCTCTCATTGGCCTTTCAAAGGAACACTTCATTCTAACATGTGTTGACTGAGTTTCAGTGGGTTTTTGGTCATATTTTGGCATGCCATGTTTTTGTTTTTGGCTGATTGGGTGGCCTCTCATGTGCTTCATATACATGTAGTGTAAACTATGCTTACTAGCCTATGTTGCATGTTGTTTTGGCCCTTCATGTTAGCAGTTTTTGGCCATGCCTTAAATTGATTTTTTGCATGTTTTGGACTGCCTTAACTCTATTTTTGGGTCTCATGGTCGAATGATGCATGTTTTGCATGCTTGTAGTTCAATATCCATGCCTAGCTTTGAGTTTTGGGGCCTATTGCATGCTTGTGTTGAGGTGTTTCCATGTTTTGGGGCCGTTGTATATCATATTTCAGAGCTTATATGCATGCCATATTCCCATGTTTTCCACTCTTTAAATGCGTTTGAGAGTTGTGCATAAATGCCTCGTTTTCGGACCATTGTATGAGCTTCATTTCTATGCATGTTGAGCCATCATTTTGGGCCATTTTCCCACTGTTTCAGACCAGCCTAGGGTCTATTTGAGGCTGGTTTTGCCATTTGTACATTGCTTTGTGTACCTCTAGTGCAACCCGCTTCACTAGTTTCGGCATTCGAGCCATCTTGCATGCATTGTGTGACATATTTGCATGATTCGGGACCATTGTATATTATGTTCCAGAGCTGGAAAATGTGTATTTGCATGCCATACTTCATCCTTTGCCATGCTTAGTTAGAGTTGCATGTTGTGCCTTAGGATCGGTCCTTTGCATCCTGCATGTTTGCATGTATTTCGGTTGTCTCATTTCCATCATATGGCCACTGATGTGAGTGTGGCTGAGGTCCACTCATATTGGTGTAAGTCCATCTTGCATTTGTATATGCCATTTAGTTCATGTGCGCATGATAGTCTTCGTAAGTGCATTGCGTATGCCATGTTATGTCACGTGCATTGTATATGCCATTTTAGCCCATAGCATTGCGTATGCTAGGTTGCATGTTAGTCGCATTGTGTATGCCATCTCATTGCTTTGTGTTTGGAGTAGGGTTTAGTCTGAACACGGGAAACGAGGGATATTTCGTACTCCAAGTGACGAAACGTGCCTCGATTCTCGGTCGCCGACACTCTTGACTATCCATGATAGAGTTGTTGGCTTTACTTGCTTATATGTGCATTCATTTCACATCGAGTCGTGCAATTCGACTTCTCGGCCATCATGCATCAAGATGCATGATTGGTGGCATGAGGATCGAGGACTACACTCCCTAGAGCTTGTGCAATGATAGGGAGAGTGGTCGTGCACACATTTGTTGAAAATACATTGCCTTTTCTCTCTCTTGCCTTTGTTGCAGAAAAAAACAGAAACCAGAGGTGGAAACTGGTCGGCCGACCAGATTTTTTGGCAGGCCGACCATCCTCTTTGGTCTCCACCACAAAGGGTGGTCGGCAGGTGGTCTCCCATGCTAATAACTAGTCGGTGGCCTTCCCAGGGTGAAGTTTCAGCCTTCTGGAGCTTTGTGCAAGTTTTTGAGATCAATTGCAAACAAGGGTGAGGCGAGGCATCGCGATGGAATTTACCGACAACGCGACTCGAGCATGCATGCATCTTTCATCAGTCAGAACAAAGCTGAGGCAGTCCATTACTTGTAGTATTGCATGCTAGTTTATTCGCTTTCCTAGTTAATTTGTTAATTAATTAAGGTTTTTGTAACATTTAATTAGCTAGAGTAGTTAATTATTCATTCGGACTGTATTATTTATTCAGACCCTCCGAGAGAGGGCCAATTGTTGTAATAAGTGTGCATGTCTGTGATGCATGTCTTCCAACCCCACGTCTTTCTCCCTTTTATTTACCAGCTTATGATGGTTAGTTTAGGGCATGTTTCAATTAGCATACTTATGATAGCATGTTTGCATTCATTCATCTGTCTTGTATGCACCGAGCTCGGCGCATCATACTAACTGCATTGTATTTCAATTTCGAGTTGAATACTTGTTAGTTGTAGCACTTCACATGCCATCTTTAGAATAGTCGAGCCTATTGTAGTTGCATTCCTGCATGCGTTGCATTAGGCATTTCAGCATAGTTAAGATCATGCATGGATTTCTAACATAGCTTCTGTTTTGGCTTGGAGTACTCGGTAAGTGTTTATGCTCTAGCATCCTTGCATGTGTGTGAGTGACTGCCATGGTAGCATGCTTACCATGAGGCTATGTGCTTATGTGATATGACTGCCTGAATGCCTGTGGGTGATGTTGGATTACTTGGATTGGAACAATTCATTGATTGTGAGTTTTAAGCCCACTAGATAGTGGCAAAATCATGTTTTCTAAGCCCACCCGAGGTTGGCAAAATCTACATTTTAAGCCTACTTGCAAGTAGCAAACCGCTATCAAAAACAAACATGAAATATTTTGTTCCAATTCAGGCGATCCGGCCTATACTTGTATGTTGTGCGCATCACATAGTAATTCTAAGCTAATAACCGGAATAAGAGCACATAATGTTTTCAAAACTAGATATCATGGTTAGTAGAGGCCGATCTTTGATCGGGTGAGCAGGGGTGCTCACGAAGTGACCTTCCCCAATCGTACCCAAGTTCCCGAGCCGAGGCAACTTTGTTGATGACGGACACGTGGCCTTAGGCACGAGTCAGGGTTTCCTAAATTCGCCCAAAAAAAAATATTTAGGTGGCGACTCTGTATCTGGCTAAGCAGTCCATGTTTGGCACTTCTTTCTAAAAATCTTTTTTTCAAAACGATATGACAGATTTGGACTCTTTCATGATTCATCGGTCTTGCATTGCACTCTGCGAGATTAGATATAGGACCGTGACATTTGAGTCCCGAACTGTAGTGAGCCCAATGAACAAAACGGGATTTCCCTCCCGGGACGTTCTGGGACATCTACAGCATGCCATGCCAAGGCCTTGGCCAGCAACACGCCGTGCCACGGCCTTGGCCAGCAGCATGCCCTCTCGTGGCCTTTGCAAGCATGCCATGCCATGCCATGCCGTGGCCTTCGCAAGCATGCCATGCAAATGCCTTGGCCGGCATGCCATTCCACGAACTCGCCCAGCATCACATGCCACGGCCTTGACCAGTAGCATAGAATGCCAATGCCTCGGCCAGCATGCCATGCCAATGCCTTGGGCTTGCATGCCATGCCAAGGCCTTGGCCAACAGCATGGCATGCCACGGGCTGGGCAAGCATTCCATGCCAAGGGCAAGGGCAAGGCCAAGGTAGCATGTAAAGGCAAGGCCAAGGCCAAGGCCCCGTGCAAGGCCATGGCCAAGGCGAAGGCCGCGGGCAAAGGCCAAGGCCATGGCATGCCACCGCCTCGATCGCTCTTTTTTAACATGATTCTTTTATATTCTTACCCAAACCATGCCACACAATTAAAAATGCACTACAATTAATTTTAAAAGTCATTCCCTATTTTTTTTGCAATTTTTCTTGAGTTTTTCGAATTTTTTAAGCCTTTATTCAGTCATAAAAATCAAAATAAAATAAATAAAAATTGAAAAAATAAGTTAATAATTTCTATAATTACTAGTGCCTCATCCTTTAATTGTTGGAATTTTTCCATAATTTTTTGAATATTTTTAGTAATTTTTATTATTTTTTAAGTATTAAAATCAAAATAAATTAAAATAAAATATTCCGGTGGCCAAACATTTTTTTTCAATTTTTTTTATGGTCTATTAAATTATTTCCTACAACTTTCATGTTGAAAGCGTTGGCAAAAAATAATTACTTTAAAAAAAAAACCCATTATGATTCCTCAAGTATGTTCGATGTTTCCTCCTACCAGATTGAAAAGGGTTTAACAGGCTACTATAAGGGGGGGCACCTCCCTTGCAAGGCAAGGCCATGCCAGGTATGCCCCAAGGCCCCGTGGCCTTGGGCGCGGCATGGGCCGCGGCTTTGGGGGACATGGACCGCGTCCTGACCGCCGCTCGAAAGCGGCCTGGACCGCGGCATGAGCCGTGGCCTTTGGCGGCCTGGGCAGCATGGCATGCGCACGGCATGGACGGCCTAGCATGCGCGCGACCTGGGCAGCATGGCATGGCATGCGCACGGCGTGGGCGGCCTGGCATGCACGCGGCCTGGGCAGCATGGCATGGCATGCGCACGACGTGGATGGTCTGGCATGCGCGCGGCCTGGGTAACATGGCATGGCACGCGCATGGCGTGGGCGGCCTGGCATGCGCGCAGAGTGGGTGGCCTGGGCAGAATGGCATGGCATGAGCGCGGCGTGGACGGCCTGGCATGCGCACGGTATGGGCAACATGGCATGGCATGCGCGCGGCCTGGGTAGCCTAGCATGGGCGCGGCCTGGGCATGGCATGCTGCTGGCCTTGGCCTTGGCATTGGTATGGCATGCTGCTGGCCTTGGCCTCGGCCTGGCATGCTGCAGGCTTTGGCTGGGCTGCCTTGGCCTTGGCTTTGGCATGGCATGCTACTGGCCTTGGCCTTGGCATGGCATGCTCCTGGTTTGGCTGGGCTGCCTCAGCCTTGGCCTTGGCATGGCATGCTGCTAGCCTTGGCCTTGGTATGGCATGCTGCTGGCTTTGGCTGGGCTGCCTTGGCATGGCATGCGCGCAGCCTGAGCAGCCTGACTCGACATGCATGCGGCGTGGGCAGCGTGGCCTGTGCGCATACCGTGCGCATGATCTTTGCACATACTGGCATGCATGTCATGCCAAGGCAGCCCAGCCAAAGCCAGCAGCATGCCATACCAAGGCCAAGGCTAGCGGTATGCCATGCCAAGGCCAAGGCTGAGGCAGCCCAGCCAAACCAGCAGCATGCCATGCCAAGGCCAAGGCCCGCGGCATGCCATGCCAAAGCCAAGGCCAAGGCAGCCCGGCCAAAGCCTGCAGCATGCTAGGCCAATGCCAAGGCCAGCAGCATGCCATGCCAAGGCCAAGGCCAGAAACATGCCATGCCAAGGCCAAGGCCAGAAACATGCCATGCCAAGGCCAAGGCCAAGGCCAAGGCAGCCCAACCAAAGCCAACAACATGCTATGCCAAGGCCAAGGCCAGCAGCATGCCATGCCAAGGCCAAGGCCAAGGCAGCCCAGCCAAAGCCAGCAGCATGCCATGCTAAGGCCAAGGCCAGCCGCATGCCATGCCAAGGCCAAGGCCTGCCGCATGCCATGCCAAGGCCAAGGCCAGCCGCATGCCATGCCAAGGCCAAGGCCAAGCCAGCAGCATGCCATGCCATGGCCAAGGCCAGCAGCATGCCATGCCAAGGCCAAGGCCAGTAGCATGCCATGCCAGGGCGAAGGCCAAGGCAGCCCAGCCAAAGCCAACAGCATGCCTTGCCAAGGCCAAGGCCAAGCCAGCAGCATGCCATGCCATGGCCAAGGCCAGCGGCATGCCATGCCAAGGCCAAGGCCAAGGCCAAGGCCAGCAGCATGCCATGCCAAGGCCAAAACCAAGGCAGCCCAGCCAAGGCCAAAACCAAGGCAGCCCAGCCAAGGCCAACGCCAAGGCCAAGCCAGCAGCATGCCATGCCAAGGCAGCCTAGCCAAGGCCAAACCAGCACCATGCCTTGCCAAGGCCAAGGCCAAGGCAGCCCAGCCAAAGCCAGCAGCATGCCATGCCAAGGCTAAGGCCAGCAGCATGCCATGCCAAGGCCGCAGCCAAGCCCCCAAGTCCAAGGCTGTGCCTTGGCCATGCGATAGCCTTGGCCAAGCCCGCAACATGCCATGCCACAGCCTTGGCCAGGTGGATGGCATTGCCAAGGCCTTGGCCAGCAGCATGCCATGCCATGCCCCTTCCAGCAGCTTGCTATGCCAACGCCTTGGCCAGCAGCTTGCGATGCCAACGCTTTGGCCACCAGCATGCCTTCCCACGACCTTGGCCAAGAACATCGCATGCCACAGCCTTGGCAAGCATTCCTTGTCCCTCGGGTAATTGCCATTAGGTTTGGCTTTGACTTACGTACAAGTTGCCTTGCGAAATGCATGTCCCTCAGGTAATAGCCATTTGGTTGGCTTTGACATGCGAACGAGTTGCCAGTGCTTTCCCAGTGGAAGCTTGTTGCAAAAAGTATGTCCCTCAAAAGTTGACTCGGAAGTATGCTTGCTCGTCTTCTCTAAGTGTTTTTGCATGTTCGTCGGGCTTCTTAGTCCTTCGGGGTGTGATTCACATTTTTTAATTATTTACTTACTCATAAAAATTAAAATAAATTAAATAAAAAATATATAAAAAATTACTATAATTACTAGTGCCTCATCTTATAATTATTGGAAGTTTTGTAGAATTTTTTGACTATTTTTAGTAATTTTTATTATTTTTTAAGTATTAAAATCGAAACAAATTAAAATAAAATATTCTGGTGGCCAAATATTTTTTTTCAATTTTTTTTATGGTGTCTTTAATTATTTCCTAGAACTTTCATGTTGAAATTTTTTTCAAAAAACCATTACTTTTTAAAAAAAAAAACCCCATTATGACTCCTCGAGCATGGGTGATGTTTCCTCTTGCCAGATGAAAAAGGGCTTAACAAGCTACTATAAGGGGGGGCACCTCCCTTAAGGCTGGCCAGCATGGCCAGGCCACAGGCCACGCCTATGCCTAGGCGAGCACTTGGCACATGCCATCGCTTGGCTTGTGGCATTGAAACTTCATAGCCAAGCACGGGATGTGTCGAGTGGCGGCCCGCGATGGTGGCGGTGGCACGTCAGCCTTGGCCAACATGCCATGCTACAGCCTTGGCCAGCAACATGGCATGCCAGGGCCTTGGCCAGCAGCATGCCATGCCCCGGCCTTGGCATGCATGTCATGCCATGGCCTTGGCTAGCAACATGCCATGCCCCGGCCTTAGCAGGCATGTCATGCCATGGCCTTGGCCAGCAGCATGCCATGCCACAGCCTTGGCCAGCAACATGGCATACCAAAGCCTTGGCCAGTAACATGCCATGCGAACGCCTTGGCCAGCAGCATGCCTTGCCACGACCTTGTCCAGCAGCATAGCATGCCATGCCACGGCCTTGGCCAGCAGCATGCCATGCCAACGCCTTGGCCAGTAGCATGCCTTGCCACGGCCTTGTCCAGCATCATGGCATGCCATGCCACGGCCTTGGCCAGCAGCATGCCATGCCAACGCGTTGGCCAGTAACATGCCTTGCCACGGCCTTGGCCAGCAGCATGCCATGCCACGGCCTTGGCCAGCAGTGTGCCATGCCAACGCCTTGGCCAGCAACCTGCCTTGCCACGGCCTTGTCCAGCAGCATGGCATGCCATGCCACGGTCTTGGCCAGCAACGTGCCTTGCCAACGCCTTGGCCAGCAGCATGCCATGCCTCGGCCTTGGCCAACAGCATGCCATGCCAAGGCCAAGGCCTCGGCCTTGGCCAACAGCTTGTCTTGCCACGGCCTTGTCCAGGAGCATGGCATGCCATGCCACGGCCTTGGCCAGCATCATGGCATGCCATGCCACGGCCTTGGCCAGCAGCATGCCATGCCAATGCCTCGGCCTTTTCCAGCAGCCTGCCTTGCCACGGCCTTGTCCAACAGCATGGCATGTCCTGGCCTTGGCCAACAACATATCATGCCACGTCCTTGGCAAGCATGCCACGTCCCTCAGGTAATTGCCATTAGGTTTGGCTTTGACCTGCGTACAAGTTG